>NW_006791811.1:2608670-2650693 GCF_000442215.2 Lipotes vexillifer
GCAAGCTGCTGTGGGTCCGAGAGAGCCGGTGGAGAGACAGAGAGAAGCCCATCAGGGGCAAAGCTGCAGCTTGGGGAACTGCCCTCTGCAGCTACAGTTGAGCTCAGAGGTGGGTGGACAGCCTGTGTGGTGGGGCGTCAACAACACCCCCTAGAATGGGCCTGTGATTTTTCTTTTTCACGATGTAGGAATTCTTATTCTAGAAGCATATAATTTGCTTTTTGTGTTTTTTTACATTTTTATTGGCGTATAAATACTTTACAATGTTGTGTTAGTTTCTGCTGTACAACAAAGTGAATCAGCTATACGTACACATATATCCCCATATCCCCTCCCTCTTGCATCTCCCTCCCACCCTCCCTATCCCACCCCTCTAGGTGGTCACAAAGCTCCGAGCTGATCTCCCTGTGCTATGCAGCTGCTTCCCACTAGCTATCTATTTTACATTTGATAGTGTATATATGTCCATGCCACTCTCTCACTTCATCCCAGCTTCCCCTTCCCCCTGTGCCCTCAAGTCTGTTCTCTACGTCTGTGTCTTTATTCCTGCCCTGCCACTAGGTTCATCAGTACCGCTTTTTAAAATTCCATATATATGCATAGCATATGGTATTTGTTTTTCTCTTTTTGACTTACTTCACTCTGTATGACAGTCTCTAGGTCCATCCACCTCACTACAAATAACTCAGTTTTGTTCCTTTTCACGACTGAGTAATATTCCATTGTATATATGTGCCACATCTTCTTTATCCATTCATCTGTCAATGGACACTTAGCTGCTTCCGTGTCCTGGCTATTGTAAATAGAGCTGCAATGAACACTGTGGTACACATCTCTTTTTGAATTATGGTTTTCTCAGGGTATATGCCCAGTATTGGGATAGCTGGGTCATATGGTAGTTCTATTTTTAGTTTTTTAAGGAACCTCCATACAGTTCTCCATAGTGGCTGTATCCATTTACATTCCCACCAACAGTGCAGGTGGGTTCCCTTTAGAAGCATATAATTTGAAGACGAGGATCTTCTTTCTTCATACTTGATATTGGGCTTGTCACAGTGCATAGCGTATTGTTCAGGTTATGTGAAAAGTGACTTGAAAATCTCCCTTTGCTCATGACATGTGAGATTCCTTAGGCCAATCTATAAAGCATGGATGAGAACCCAAAGAATTAAGAGCTGTTTTTATGTTAGAGTGGTGGGATAAGAAGTGGATTTTTAAATTTTTCTTTAGTATTAATAAAGTCTCAACCACTTTTTTAAAATATGAAATATAGTTCAAGCTGTGATAATGGAACCTTTAAACATCAGGTCAAAATCTCATTTAAAGGATAATAGAAAATTAAAGTTAAATAGCTTTTCTCATGATATTTGGCTATTCACTTTCTAGACAGTAGGTCAACAGGTAGGTTTAGAATTGCACCAGATAACTCAGTACACAAACACTTGGTGGTTTATGAGAAACAACAAAAACAGGAGCAGTATTTTTTAAAAGTCTTTTAAAATAAAGGCATTATTTTCTGAGCCTCTTTTTCGTAACCGTTCTTCATTCATAAGAAACTTTACTTTACAGTGCATTCCCTGGATAAAGACACAAGGACCCTAAGGTAGAAGGCAAAACTGGCCTTGATGGGCAGCTTAAATCATCCTCCCCTCACCCTGTTAATTACCTGCTTTTATGCCCAGAACAACCCAGCCCTGGAGCACAGATGTCTTTTTGTTTTGAAACTGATCTGAGGTGTCACTGGATGCTACTCCTCTTTTTCTATCACTCTTTCATATGTCCTTCCTTTTGAAAGTCTGGATTTTTTTCCAGTAGTTTTTTTTTTCTTTAATTCTAGTTCTCAACTTCTAGTACAGAAGATTGAGTCAATCACATTCCTCAGTCCAAGGCCCATTAAGACTCCCTCTCGGGCTTCCCTGGTGGCGCAGTGGTTGAGCGTCCACCTGCCGATGCAGGGGACACAGGTTCATGCCCTGGTCCAGGAAGATCCCACATGCCACCGAGTGGATAGGCCCATGAGCCATGGCCACTGAACCTGTGCGTCCGGAGCCTGTGCTCCGCAAGGGGAGAGGCCACAACAGTGAGAGGCCCGCGTACTGAAAAAAAAAAAAAAAAAGACTCCCTCTCTTGTTTAATTCATTTGTTATTTATTTTTATCTACACATTCCATTCATTTTCTCCTCCTTGCCATGATCTGCATTTTAATGTATTTTTGTATATCTTTTTACTTGAATGTATTCTTGCGAATGTGTATTGTTTGAGGGATTTTTATTTGCATAAATAATATTATTTCTGGGGAAGCACTATTTTTAATACCTACGTATGTTGATGTATGCAGGTCCAACCTCTTGCATTTAATCATGGCACTTACTGTTATGCAATCATCACATTTCACCCATCACTTTCCCACAAACTGACACCCGGGCTACCTCCAGCTACCCACTACCAGAAACATGCTGCGGTGAGAATTCTCATACCATAGGGCTGCTTGAGTCATCTCACAATATGGCAGCTGGCTTCTCCCAGAGTGAGTGATCCAAGAGAAAGCAAAGCAGAAAACATATGTCCTTTTATATATATATAAATTTATTTATTTATTTTTGGCTGCGTTGTGTCTTCGTTGCTGTGTGTGGGCTTTCTCTAGTTGCAGCGAGCCGGGGCCACTCTTGTTGTGGTGCGCGGGCTTCTCATTGTGGTGGCTTCTCTTGTTGTGGAGCACGGGCTCTAGGTGTGTGAGCTTCAGTAGTTGTGGCTCCCGGGCTCTAGAGCGGAGGCTCAGTAGTTGTGGTGTACGGGCTTAGTAGCTCTGCAGCATGTGGGATCTTCCTGGACCAGGGCTCGAACCCATGTGCCCTGCATTGGCAGGCGGATTCTTAACCACTGAGCCACCAGGGAAGTCCCGAAAACATGTCTCTTATGACCTCGCCTTGGAAGTCACAAACCATCATTACACCACTGTCCTATTGATTACACCAGTCAGCCCTATTCAGTGTGGATGAAGACTACAGATCTTTACGACTTACGATGGGGTTATGCCCCGATAAACCCATTGTAAGTTGAAAATATTGTTAAGTTGAAAATGTGTTTAATACATCTAACCTACCAAACATTATAGCTTAGCCTAGCTTTCCTTAAATGTGCTCAGAACACTTACATTAGCCTATAGTTGGGCAAAATCAACTAACACAGAGCATTTTATAATAAAGTGTTGAATATCTCATGTAATTTATTGAATACTATACCAAAAGTAAAAAACTTTTGTATGGTTGTATGGGTACACAGTGCTTATAATTGTACCAGTTGTTTACCCTCGTGCTCACAGGGTGGACTGGGAACTATGGGCATGCCACCACTGCCCAGCATCACCAGAGAGTATCATACTGCATATTCCTAGCCTGGGAAAAGATCAGAATTTGAAATTCGAAGTATGGTTTCTACCAAATGCTTATCCCTTCACACCATCGTAAAGTCAAAAAATTTCAAGTCAAACCATCATAAATAAGTCAGGAACCATCTATATACACAGCACAAATACCAGGAGGCGGGATCATTGGGGTCATCATGGAAGCTCCCTACCACAGACATTGGCCATGATACTTTTTTTTCAGACTTCTTGTTCTCCCAGGTAGATATTTCGTTTTGCTCTGTTCTTTTCATGAGTTGATTATTTGTGTGTTAACTCTGCTACCTAGAAGATGTACATTACTTTCCTGCACTTGCAAGAATCCCAAAGACTTTTGTGTTCATATTCACACTGGGTTCTATTATGAGAATTGTCAAATGCCATTCATAAAAAGGAAAATCATAGGGCTTCCCTGGCGGTGCAGTGGTTGAGAATCTGCCTGCCAATGCAGGGGACACGGGTTCGAGCCCTGGTCCGGGAAGATCCCACATGCCGTGGAGCAACTAGGCCCATGAACCACAACTACTGAGCCTGTGCATCTGGAGCCTGTGCTCCGCAACAAGAGAGGCCGCGATAGCGAGAGACCCACGCACCGCGATGAAGAGCGGCCCCCGCTCGCCACAACTAGAGAAAGCCCTCGCACAGAAACGAAGACCCAACACAGCCACAAATAAATAAATAAATAAATAAATAAATAATTTTATTTTAAAAAAGGAAAATCATAATAGATTTACAACACCTGAAAAAGAAGCCCATCGTATTCAGGATCCTGAATCTCAAATAAGCCACGGTATTATTTTGTTCACTTAAGCCAACCTCAACTCTTCTTTCTACTGCTGTAAGTAGTAGGATCTGTTTCACCTGATATAAGTTTTAAAAATGTATTTGCAAATAACATGTATATTAGTAAGATATCTAACCTTTTTTAGAAGTCAAAAGAGGTATAGGAGGGAGAAGCATCCTCTCTGATGCTTTTATAGGTCAGAGAAAGCTATAACAAATGCAATGTTTGTTGAAAACAGAAAATGGCCATTATAACAACTCTGACATTATACTGCATGAAACGTTTAAATGTTAAATATTCTTTCTGTTTCTGCTAGTCTGTGACCCTGAGTTTTTCACACATGAAGACATGGATACACATGAAATAAAAGATTATGGATCATGGATAATAGCAATACAATGGGGAACCAAATGTTCATGTTTCATTAGCAAAAATAGAAAGAAAGAGAGAAATTTATCCCTGCCATTTTTTATTTATTGAAGAAAAAATACTGTGCAGCACAAATGCAGCTATTACCATCCAAAGTGCAATACAGATGAGCATTGAGAGTCTGAGGGGAAAACAAAGTCCCTCAGCCTTGAGAGTTTTCCCATCACATAGACCAGAGAAATAAATTATTGAACTGTATCTGAGTTTATATGGTCACCGTGATTGAGAGCCTCAGCACAGAAGCAAACTATTTCAATTTATTGTAATTTTTGGCCCTTCATTCCTGTGCTATGATAAGCATGTTATGGACCATTAACAGCCTCCTATGGGACACCTGTCTCTGGTGGAGATCATTTGTGTGATAACTCTGCTACTTAGAAGATGTACATTAGCTTCCTGTGCTTGCAAAAATCCCAAGTGGGTGCTCAACCTGTGTCTAACCTGAGACAGACACAAGCCAAGGGACCACCAGTTTATCCCCTTCCCCAGTGGCACCCAAACCAGTAAACATCAAGCAAGACCAATCATTTTTTTTTTGCCTTGCTTCATCTCTCTGGAGATTTATTTGTACAGTTAGGGATAGAAATTTAGGGGAATAAAAGACAGATAATAACAACTGAACATCCATCATAGGCCAAGCTTCCAATTTTACTGTTGAAGGTAGGACTTGTAGTAAAGAATACATAAGTCAATCAGTGAAAGGGCCCTGAAAATTGTAAAGGGCTGTATAAATATAAAACATGTACCTAGGACCAGAAACAGATTCAGGATTACTTCAGGATGGGTGCTTTGGGCTTGGAAATTTCAGAGAGCATGCACCAGACTCAAGTGACCTAAATTTTTTCTGATAAATGTATCTCCTGTACTTGATAGCAAGGAGTCAGGGCCAGGAAAAAATTTGACCCTCAGATGATGTGGGGTGTATGTGTGGGTATTGTCTCCATTGACTATGTTGCTGTTTCATTCACCACTTCAGGGCCTTTCTTCATCAGAGCATGCCAGTTATTGACCAGGTAAGCCTTCAAGAGGGCCATATAAGACCACTAAAAGGTCCACCCTTCTCCAAAGAGCTTCAAACATTTCAAAGTAGGATCTCAGAATAGTTGCTCATGGCAGATCAGAGCAGCTGTTATTTTTTTCACATTTTATGGAGCAGAGAACTGAGAGATTAAGTGACCTGGATAAGGTCTAAATAATGGGTAGAGAGAAAGGAACAGACTCTCTCCCCCACCCAAGGTGTTTAGAGCTGACTGAGTTAAGCCCCACCTCTCCACAATTTTGAGGGAATGAGCCAGCTGAAGCAGCCCATACCCGTTCTGTGCTTCCTCTCACCCTCCCACGCTATCAGGCTACTAATAACATTAACTGCAGCCCAGGATAAAATGCTTCATTGACCTTTCCTGACCTCTCCATTCCATTTCCAAAAATCTTAATGATCGGTTTGATTCTTGACCCTTTTTTTCTTTTTAGTTTAAAAAACTGAAAATCCCTCAGACCACATCTATGGGTCATAGTAGGGGTGACTAAGGTGGAGTGAACATGAATTTCACAAGCATTAGAATAGAGGTCAAGATACTGAGAGGTCAGGGTGTTAGAAGAGCTACCCAGATGGACAATGAGATCACCTTAGTTAACAGTAAAAAACACATGAAAAATCTCATCTAGGTTGTTTGAGTGGGAATGACTAAAGGATTGATTGATGACAGGTAGAGAGTGATGAAATAGAGCTAGTGGGAAGCAGCCACATAGCACGGGGAGATCAGCTCGGTGCTTTGTGACCACCTAGAGGGGTGAGATAGGGAAGGTGGGAGGGAGACACAAGAGGGAGGAAATATGGGGATATATGTGTATATATAGCTGATTCCCTTTGTTATAAAGCAGAAACTAACACACCACTGTAAAGCAATTATACTCCAATAAAGATGTTAAAAAATAAATTAGGGCATATCACCATGGTCAGTTTTAGAATATATCCATCACCTCAAACCAAAACCTGTATCTTTCAGCTATCACCTCTCAAACATGCCCACCCCCACCTCACTCGTAGGCACCACTAGTCTATTTTCTATATCGACAGAGGTGCCTTTTCTGGATATTTCATATAAAGGGAATCATATAATATGTGATTTTTTTAACTGACTCTTTTTAGCATAATGTTTTCAAGGTTCATTATGTTGTAGCATGTATCAGAACTTAATTCATTTTTATGGCTGAATAATATTCCTTTGGATGGAAATACCAAATTTTGTTCATCCATTCATCAGTTGATGGACATTTGGGTTGTTTACATCTTTTAGTTATTATTAATAAGGCTACTATAAACATTTGTCTAGAAGTTTTGATGTGGACACATGTTTTCATTTCTCTTGGGTTCATACCTAGAAGTGAAATTGCTGGGTCATATGGTAACTCTTTCACTTTTTGGGGAACTGCCGGACTGTTTTTCAAAGTGGCTGCACCATTTTACATTCCCATCACTATGTATGAGGGTTCAATATCCTCACCAACATTTGTTATTATCTGATATTTTTATTATAGTCATCCTAGTTGGTATGGAGTAGCATCTCACTGGAGTTTTCATTTACATTGTCCTGATGGCTAATGATGTAAAGAATATTTTCACATGCTCTTTGGCCATTTGCATATCTTCTTTGGAGAAATGTCTACTCAGATCCTTTGCCCATTTTTTATTGGTTTGTCTTTTTGTTACTGAGTTATAAGAACTCCTTACATATTCTATACGGAAGTTCTTGTCAGATATATCATTTGCAAGTATTTTCTCTTATTCTGTGGCTTGTCTTTTCATTTTCTTCATAGTGTCCTTTGTAGTACAGAACTTTCTTTTTTTTAACATCTTTATTGGAGTATAATTGCTTTACAGTGTTGTGTTAGTTTCTTCTGTATAACAAAGTGAATCAGCTATACATCATATACGTATATCCCCATAACCCCTCCCTCTTGCATTTCCCTCCCCCCCTCCTTATCCCACCTCTGTAGGTGGTCACAAAGCACCAAGCTGATCTCCCTGTGCCATGCAGCTGCTTCCCACTAGCTATTTTACATTTGGAAGTGTATATATGTCAGTGCTACTTTCTCACTTCATGTCCTTCCCTTCCCCCTCCCTGTGTCCTCAAGTCCATTCTCTACATCTGTGTCTTTACTCCTGTCCTGCCCCTAGTTTCATCATAACCATTTTTTTTTAGATTCCATATATATGTGTTAGCATACAGCATTTGTATTCCTTTTTCTGACTTACTTCACTCTGTATGACAGTCTCTAGGTCCATCCACCTAAATACAAATAACTCAATTTTGTTTCTTTTTATGACTGAGTAATATTCCATTGTGTATATCTGCCACATCTTCTTTATCCATTCATCTGTTGATGGACACTTAGGTTGCTTCCATGTCCTGGCTATTGTAAATAGTGCTGCAATGAACATTATGGTACATGACTCTTTTTGAATTATGCTTTTCTCAGCGTATATGCCCAGTATTGGGATAGCTGGGTCATATGGTAGTTCTATTTTTAGTTTTTTAAGGAACCTCCAAACTGTTCTCCATAGTGGCTGTATCAATTTACATTCCCACCAACAGTGCAAGAGGGTTCCCTTTTCTCCACACCCTCTCCAGCATTTATTGTTTGTAGATTTTTTGATGATGGCCATTCTGACTGATGTGAGGTGATTCCTCACTGTAGTTCTGATTTGCATTTCTCTAATGATTAGTGATGTTGAGCATCTTTTCATGTGTTTGTTGGCAATCTGTGTATCTTCTTTGGAGAAATGTCTATTTAGGTCTTCTGTCCATTTTTGGATTGGGTTATTTGTTTTTCTGATATTGAGCTGCATGAGCTGCTTGTATATTTTGGCAATTAATCCTTTGTCAGTTGCTTTGTTTGCAAATATTTTCTCCCATTCTGAGGGTTGTCTTTCCATCTTGTTTATGGTTTCCTTTGCTGTGCAAAAGCTTTTAAGTTTCATTAGGTCCCATTTGTTTATTTTTGTTTTATTTCCATTTATCTAGGAGGTGGGGCAAAAAAGGATCTTGCTGTGATTTATGTCATAGAGTGTTCTGCCTATGTTTTCCTCTAAGGGTTTTATAGTGTCTGGCCTTACATTTAGGTCTTGAATCCATTTTGAGTTTATTTTTTTTGTGTATGGTGTTAGGAAGTGTTCTAATTTCATTCTTTAACATGTAGCTGTCCAGTTTTCCCAGCACCAATTATTGGAGAGGCTGTCTTTTCTCCACTGTACACTCTTGCCTCCTTTATCAAAGAAAAGGTGACCATATCTGGGTTTATCTCTGGGCTATCTATCCTGTTCCATTGATCTACATTTCTGTTTTTGTGTCAGTACCATACTGTCTTGACTACTGTAGCTTTGTAGTACAGTCTGAAGTCTGGGAGCCTGATTCCTCCAGTTCCGTTTTTCTTTCTCAAGATTGCTTTGGCTATTCGGGGTCTTTTGTGTTTCCATACAAATTTTGAAATTTTTTGTTCTAGTTCTGTGAAAAATGCCATTGGCAGTTTGATAAGGATTGCACTGAATCTGTAGATTGTTTTGGGTAGTATAGTCATTTTCACAATGTTGATTCTTCCAATCCAAGAACATAGTATATCTTTCCATCTGTTTGTATCATCTTTAATTTCTTTCATCAGTGTCTTATAGTTTTCTACATACAGGTCTTTTGTCTCCTTAGGTAGGTTTATTCCTAGGTATTTTATTCTTTTTGTTGCAATGGTAAATGGGAGTGTTTCCTTAATTTCTCTTTCAGATTTTTCATCATTAGTGTATAGGAATGCAAGAGATTTCTGTGCATTAATTTTGTATCCTGTTACTCTACCAAATTCATTGACTAGCTCTAGTAGTTTTCTGGTGGCATCTTTAGGATTCTCTATGCATAGTATCATGTCATCTGCAAACAGTGACAGTTTTACTTCTTTTCTGCTTTGGATTCCTTTTATTTCTTGTTTTTGTCTGATTGCTGTGGCTAAAATTTCCAAAACTATGTTGAATAATAGTGGTGAGAGTGGGCAACCTTGTCTTGCTCATGATCTTAGAGGAAATGCTTTCAGTTTTTCATCATTGAGAATGATATTGGCTGTGGGTTTGTCATATATGGCCTTTATTATGTTGAGGTAGGTTCCCTCTATGCCTACTTTCTGGAGAGTTTTTATCATAAATGGGTGTTGAATTTTGTTGAAAGCTTTTTCTGCATCTATTGAGTTTATCATATGGTTTTTATCCTTCAGTTTGTTGATATGTTGTATCACATTAATTGATTTACGTATATTGAAGAGTCCTTGCATTCCTGGCTGGAATAAACCCCACTTGATCATGGTGTATGATCCTTTTAATGTGCTGTTGGATTCTGTTTGCTAGTATTTTGTTGAGGATTTTTGCATCTATGTTCATCAGTGATATTGGCCTGTAGTTTTCTTTTTTTGTGACGTCTTTATCTGGTTTTGGTATCAGGGTGATGGTGGCCTCGTAGAATGAGTTTGGGAGTGTTCCTCCCTCTGCTATACTTTGGAAGAGTTTGAGAAGCATGGGTGTTAGCTCTTCTCTAAATGTTTGAAAGAATTCTCCTGTGAAGCCATCTGGTCCTAGTCTTTTTCTTGTTGGAAGGTTTTTAATCACAGTTTCAATTTCAGTGCTTGTGATTGGTCTGTTTATATTTTCTATTTCTTCCTGGTTCAGTCTCAGAAGGTTGTGCTTTTCTAAGAATTTGTCCATTTCTTCCAGGTTGTCCACGTTATTGGCATAGAGTTGCTTGTAGTAATCTCTCATGATCTCTTGTATTTCTGCAGTGTCAGTTGTTATTTCTCCTTTTTCTTTTCTAATTCTATTGATTTGAGTCTTCTCCCTTTTTTTCTTGATGAGTCTGGCTAATGGTTTATCAATTTTGTTTATCTTCTCAAAGAACCAGCTTTTAGTTTTATTGATCTTTGCTATCGTTTCCTTCATTTCTTTTTCATTTATCTCTGATCTGATCTTTATGATTTCTTTCCTTCTGCTAACTTTGGGGTTTTTTTGTCCTTCTTTCTCTAATTGCTTTAGGTGTAAGGTTAGGTTGTTTATTTGAGATAGTTCTTGTTTCTTGAGATAGGATTGTATTGCTATAAACTTCCCTCTTAGAACTACTTTTGCTGCGTCGCATAGGTTTTGGGTCGGTGTGTTTTCATTGTCATTTGTTTCTAGGTATTTTTTAATTTCCTCTTTGATTTCTACAGTGATCTTTTGGTTATTTAGTAGTGTATTGTTTAGCCTCCATGTGTTTGTATTTTTTACAGATCTTTTCCTGTAATTGATATCTAGTCTCATAGCGTTGTGGTCGGAAAAGATACTTGATACAATTTCAATTTTCTTAAATTTACCAAGGCTTGATTTGTGACCCAAGATATGATCTATCCTGGATAATGTTCCATGAGCACTTGAGAAGAATGTGTATTCTGTTGTTTTTGGATGGAATGTCCTATAAATATCAATTAAGTCCATCTTGTTTAATGTGTCATTTAAAGCTGTATTTCCTTATTTATTTTCATTTTGGATGATCTGTCCATTGGTGAAAGTGAGGTGTTAAAGTCCCCTACTATTATTGTGTTACTGTCAATTTCCCCTTTTATGGCTGTTAGCATTTGCCTTTTGTATTGAGGTGCTCCTATGTTGGGTGCATAAATATTTACAATTGTTATATCTTTTTCTTGGATTGATCCCTTGATCATTATGTAGTGTCCTTCTTTGTCTCTTGTAATAGTCTTTATTTTAAAGTCTATTTTGTCCAATACGAGAATTACTACTCCAGCTTTCTTTTGATTTCCATGTGCATGGAATATCTTTTTCCATCCCCTCACTGTCAGTCTGTATGTGTCCCCAGGTCTGAAGTGGGTCTCTTGTAGACAGCATATGTATGGATCTTGTTTTTGTATCCATTCAGGCAGTCTTTGTCTTTTGGTTGGAGCATTTAATCCATTTACATTTAAGGTAATTATCAATATGTATGTTCCTATTATCATTTTCTTAATTGTTTTGGGTTTGTTTTTGTAGGTCTTTTCCTTCTCTTTTGTTTCCTGCCTAGAGAAGTTCCTTTGGCATTTGTTGTAAAGCTGGTTTGGTGGTGCTGAATTCTCTTAGCTTTTGCTTTTCTGTAAAGGTTTTAATTTCTCCATCAAATCTGAATGAGATCCTTGCTGGGCAGAGTAATCTTGTTTGTAGGTTTTTCCCTTCATCACTTTAAATATGTCCTGCCAGTCCATTCTGGCTTGCAGAGTTTCTGCTGAAAGATCAGCTGTTAACCTTATGGGAGTTCCCATGTATGTTATTTGTTGTTCTTCCCTTGCTGCTTTCAATTTTTTTTCTTTGTATTTAATTTTTGATAATTTGATTAATATGTGTCTCGGCATGTTTCTCTTTGGGTTTATCCAGTATGGAACTCTCTGTGCTTCCTGGGCTTGATTATTTCCTTTCTCATGTTAGGGAAGTTTTTGACTATAATCTCTTCAAATATTTTCTCAGACCCTTTCTTTTTCTCTTCTTCCTCTGGGACCCCTATAATTCGAATGTTGGTGCATTTAACATTGTTCCAGAGGTCTCTGAGACTGTCTCAATTCTTTTCATTCTTTTTTCTTTATTCTGCTCCCTGGCAGTTATTTCCACCATTTTATCTTCCAGCTCACTTATCCGTTCTTCTGCCTCAGTTATTCTGTTATTGATTCCTTCTAGAGTATTTTTAATTTCAGTAATTGTGTTGTCCATCACTGTTTCTTTGCTCTTTAGTTCTTCTAGATCCTTGTTAAATATTTCCTGTATTTTCTCCTTTCTCTTTCTGAGATTATGTATCATCTTTACTATCATTACTCCGAATTCTTTTTCAGGAAGGTTGCCTATTACATCTTCATTTATTTGGTCTTTTAGGTTTTTACCTTGCTCCTTCATCCGTAACATATTTTTTTATCGTTTAATTTTTTTTTTTTTTTTGATGGGTGGTGCTGTATTCCTGTCTTACTGGTCGTTTGGCCTGAGATGTCCAGCACTGGAGTTTGCAGGCAGTTAGAGAGCGCTGTGTCTTGGTGCTGAGATGAGGACCTCTGGGAAGCCTCACTCTGATTGATATTCCCTGGGGTCTGAGGTTCTCTGTTAGTCCAGTGGTTTGGACTGGAGCTCCCACCCCAGGAGCTTGGGCCCAACCTCTGGCCTGGGAACCAAGATCCTTCAAGCTTCGTGGCATGGTTAAAAAAAAAAAAAAGGAAGAAAGAAAGAAAAACAGGAGCAGTACAATATCAAAGGATAAAAAACAAAATAAAATTAGAAAGATAAAAAATATATTACGAAAAATAAAACTATAATTGAAAAAACTGCAACAAGGTAAATAAAATAAAACCACAGCAGAAAAAAGAAAAAAAAAAGATTTGTTAGGAAAAGTAAAAATATAAAAGAATCAACAACAATAAATCAACAAGGTAAAACAGAACCCCATCTAAAAGAGGAAAAAAGAAAAGGAAAAAAAAAGCCTTGGCTATGGGGGTGGAGTTTAGGTGGGGGGGTGGAACTTAGGCAGGGGGGGGGTTGTGGGGTGGGACCTAGGTGGGGGTAGTGGTGACGTTCAAGCATGGGGCGGGGCCTCTGCTTAGGACCTGCGCGGAAGGGAGAGGCAGCACGTGGAAAGGAGGGCCTCTGGAGTGTGGGGTTCTGGAGTTTGGAGGTAGGACCCTGAGTGAGGGTGTGTGGGTGCGGTTTAGGCCCAGCACGTTGGAGGGCGTCTCCGAGTGTAGAGGTGGGTCCCTGGGTGGGGGTGTAGGGATGGGGCTTTTGGTCTGCGCAGCAGGAGGGAGGCTCCGAGGGCAGAGGACTAGCCCAGCAGGCTCCCGAGTGCCTAAGTGGACAGGGAAGGCACTGGCCCTATTCTCTTCCATTCCTTCACGCCCCTCCCCATCTCCCCCAGGGTCTCCCCATCGCCGCTGGACCCCTAACCGTGGGTGGGTCCCACAGGGTGTAGGAACTCCTCCCCTCCCCCAGCCACCCCACAGGGGTGCCGGTCCCCTAGTCCAGCCTTTACTTTTGCTCCCCCTTCCCTCCCTCCCTCCCACTCCCTCAGGACCCGTGCAGCTGGAGGTGAGCAGAGGATCAGGCCCAGCATCTCAGCAGGTTCCTGGGGGCCCAAGTGGGCAGGGGAAACCTGGCCATGCTCCCTTTTGATCCTCTGCCCTCCCAGTGGTTCCCCAATTTCCCGCTTTGGGCGTGTAATCCCTTCCCCTCCCCCAGCCGCCCCTCAGGGGCACCAGTCCTTCCCGCCTCCAGTTCCCCTCCCCCTTCACTCCCCCCATGCCCCACGTCCTACCCGGTCGCTGGGGGTTCCTCCCGTCCCCTTAGGTGTCCGTGGTCCCCCACCAGTGCCTGGTAGGTGCCCTAGTTGTGAGGAGACGCGAATTCCACATCCTCCTAGTATGCCATCTTGACTCCGCCCCCAGAACATTTAATTTTGATGAAGTCCAATTTATCTTTTTGTTGCTTGTGTTTTGGTGACATATCTTAGAATCTATTGCTAAATCCAAGGTCACAAAGATTTACCCTGATATTTTTTCTAAGAGTTTTATGATTTTGACTTTTACATTTAGGTCTTTGATCCATTTAGAGTTAATTTTTGGATATGGTGTGAAGTAAGAGTCCAACTTCATTCTTTTGTATGTGACTATCCTGTTGTTTCAGCAGCATTTGTTGAAAAGACTGTTCTTTCCCCATTGAATGGTTTTCACACCCATGTTGAAAATTAGTTACCATAGATACATGGGTTTATTTATGGACTTTCAATTTTACTTTGTTAATATATGTCTATCCTTATGCCAACACCACAGTCTTGATTACTGTTGCCTTGTAGTAAGTTTTGAAATTGCGAAGTGTGCGTCCTCCAGTTTGTTCTGGTTTTCCAAGATTGTATTGGCTATTCAGGGTCCATTATGTTTCCATACGGATTTTAGTATCAGCTTGTCAATTTCTTGCAAAGAACCAGCTGGTATTCTGATACAGATTGCACTGAATCCATAGATCAATTTGGAGAGTATTGCCGTCTTAACAATATATGTCTTCTAATCCATGAACAAGGGACTTCTACATCTGTTTATTTAGATGATCTTTAATTGCTTTCAGCATGTTGTATAGTTTTCAAAGCTTCAGTTTTGCACTTCTTTGGTTAAATTTAACAATGAATACTTCTTTAGAATAAGTATTTCTCATGCATATTTATTCTCAAGTATGGACATACACTAAAAAAATTATACCTTGTTTATATGAAATTCAAATTTAATGGATAATTCTGTATTTTATTTGGCAATCCTACCTTAAAAGTGACCAAAACATAGAGTGAAGCATATGAGCCTACAGCTGTGAAGGGTATCTGAGTATCCAGAGACTAGAAGAGAAACAAAGAGAATTAGGTCTATATAAAAGCAAATATTTAGCTCATAGGAGGTTATAACAGTTAATCAGCATAATCTATTTTGTCCCTAGAAGTTGTTCTGCTTTAAACTTTACTCTGAAATATCATGTTGCTTTGAAGAAGAAAGTAAACATTTTGAAAATAAGTGCCATTAACCTGACCTTAAAAAAATATTTTAGTATCAAGCTTCAAGATAGTAAACCCTGAGCTATGTCTGTTACTCTCAGCAAAGTCATCTCTATTCTCCCAAGAGCAGAAACTTTCAATGCCCATGAAGCCTATGTGATATGGGTGTGATGTAGCGATGTAGTTACACCCTTGAGCTCTTACTGGAATTGTTTCATGTTTGAGAAATTATTTTTTCAGCCTGATACCTAATAAGAAATAACTCTTTATGTCAAAATTCTGATCTGAGCTTTACCAGAATTAGCATGACAGTGGAAGAGACAACAGCCAGCAAACATGGAATAGTGACGGTCAGAGAAAGAAAATATTCAAAGAGTACTTATAGGAGAGAGAATGCATTTTTGGAGTAACAAGTGGTTTAACAGCAGGAACTTTTACAGAGTAGATTGGAGGAAGTAAAACCACTCTAGAATCAAATTATAAAAACACTATCTAATGGGCTTCCCTGGTGGCGCAGTGGTTGAGAATCTGCCTGCCAATGCAGACGACACAGGTTCGAGCCCTGGTCTGGGAAGATCCCACATGCCATGGAGCAACTGGGCCCGTGAGCCACAATTACTGAGCCTGCGCGTCTGGAGCCTGTGCTCTGCAACAACAGAGGCCGCGATAGTGAGAGGCCTGCGCACCGCAATGAAGAGTGACCCCCACTTGCCACAACTAGAGAAAGCCCATGCACAGAAATGAAGACCCAGCACAGCCATAAATAAATAAATAAATAAATTTAAAAAAAAAAAAAAACACTATCTAAAGTAAACTTGAGGGACTTCCCTGGTGGCTCATTGGTCGACTCCACGCTCCCAGTGCCAGGGGCCTGGGTTCGATCCCAGGTCAGGGAACTAGATCCCACATGCATGCCACAACTAAGAGTTTGCGTGCCACAACTAAGGAGCTCATGTGCCAAAACTAAGGAGCCTGCCTGCCACACCTAAGACCTGGTACAACCAAATAATAAATAAATAAATTTAAAATATCAAAAAAAATAAACCTGAACTATCTGGAGATACAAAGTCTATGATTAATAAGGGCCCTGATACAAAGATACAACATCCCAGGCAGATTAGCCTGGGCCAAGGATATCATGAGACTCACAGAAATAAATCTGTATACTAGGCAATGTTCTTTAACAAGGAATAAACTGGTCCCTCAACAGAGATGCTTTTCTAAGTCACATTTACTTAAGATTCTTACTAGATCTTTAGAAAAGGAACATTGCATATGGTATATGCTCCCTATGTGTCGTATACATACTCACATATAATTGAGCCTGTGTTGACTTTACAGAGGAATTTAATTATTCATATATTTAGGTTACATGTATGGAAGGGCATGTCCAAGAACAAGAGATGGATACCTGGTTGGGGCCACATCAGGAAACACTAGACAGGTAGCAGTTTCTTTTCCATGAGACTCCAGACATTTTGCAGGCTGGCATCTTAGCCAGGTTAAGCCCTGTCCTGGTGTGCTTCAGGCTACAAAGAGTAAAATCTTACTGTCAGAACATTGGAGCCATCAACCATGCAAGAGCCCATGATCTTTTTTCTGAGCTTAAAGAACAGGCATGACTTCTTGTGTGCCTGTTTGCTAACACATGCTTCTATGTGTGAGAGAATCCCATCTGACATTCCTTTAGCTGAAACATACTACCCAGTAGGAATGTTTTAAAGAAGACCCATAGCTCTCACAAACCTCCAATCATGGGAGGCTACCAATACCCACGACCATAGAATCTAATGTACATGAAAGGACAAATTGGCTTAAGGTAATACACAACATTGATTTTAAAAATATGTTTTCCTCTAACCTATTATTGAGGAATAGGCTAAAGTGGGCTTTTCCAGGGGTGACGATGATGCGAAGATGTGAACAACAAGGTATTATGAATTCAGATTCTGAGATCCCAGCAAAAATACATAACTGGCATAAAGTTACTGCTCAGCCTTCTTGTGTTTTATTTTTCTAAATCAAACTAAAACCATTTCCAAATCTTGACTCGCCAATGTGCTGAGAGGTCCTATATTAGTCATTAGTAAGAAGATTCCCTCCCTCCATCTAAGGGAAACTCAAGAAGCTCAGACAGTCCAGAAAACTTGGGGACAGGCCCTTGGTCTTAAGGACTCTGTAGCCACTAATGTTATGTGCATTTTACAGCCTTTCTGTTCCACTAGAGATGGGTGACTATTGGCCTTTCTTCCAAACCTGGGCAAGAGAATTTTTGATGTGTCTCCCAATGCCATGGCAGTGGATTGTTACAGTAATGACCCCTAATGAATCACATCTCCCTATATCTATGCCCTTGAGTTCCCTCCCATGTTGACTCAAGCTTTTGCCATATGACTTGCTTTGGCCATTGGAACATGATGCAAGCTTGAAGAGTGCTTGCACCCTGGGGCTTATGCTCTCTTGCTACTGTGGGACCACCATGTGAAGAAGCCCAGGTCATTCCACTGGAGGATGAGACTACCTGGAACCAAGTCAGGCTGACCCAGCCGACACCTCCTAGACTCGTATACTCCCAGTCAACCTGCCAGTTGTCTGCAGTCACGTGAATGACCTCAGGTGCAACCAACAGAACTGCCCGACTGAACCCAGCCCAAATTCCTGACCCCTAGATTATTCATGAGGAAATTAAATTTGAAAACTGTTTTTATTAAAGCCACTATGTTTTGAGATGGGCTGTACGGCAGGTGGTTTATAGGATGGCCCTCTGATTCCAATCTCCGGCATTTATATCCTGCATAATCCCCCCCACCTTGTGTGTGGAGGGGACCCTCGACTTGCTTCTAGCCAGTAGAATATGGCAAAGGGGAGGGGATTTTGCAGATGTAATTAAGGTCAGTTGATTTTGAGTTAATCAAAAGGGAGGTTATCCTGGGTGACCCTGACTTAATTAAGTGAAAGTCCTTAAGAGAGGGACTGAGTCCTCTCGAGGCCAGAGACTCTTTCTCTATTGGCTTTAAAAAAGCAAGTCATCATGAGTCCTATAGATGCAAGGCAATGAATTCTGCCGTAACCTGAATGAATTTGGAAGCAGGCTTTTCCCCATTCAAACCTCCATGTAAAAATACAGCCCAGCTGACACCTTGATTACGGCCTTGTACTACCGTGAGCAGAGGACCAGCTAAGCCATACCCAGACTACTGACCCAAAGAAATTGTGAGATAATAAATGTGTGTTGCTTTAAGCTGCTAAATTTGTAGTAATCTGTTATATAGCAATAGAAAACTAATACAGCTTGTTACTCAGCAATATAGAACCTATACAGCCTCATTCAGGTATTCAGTTCCTTTGTACCCATAGGCTGACCCTTTGAAAGTTCTGTCACCTTCTAGTGCATAAATCCAATGACTGCCCCAGTTTTAGTGCTAGAAGTCCTGGGTCCCAGGAAATCCCTCAGTCCAAAGCAAACCAGGATGGTTAGACACCCTAACACATGGTAGGTCACCATCACGTGTAGACTGGCCACCCATGTCTTTCCTCTCAAGGGAAGACATAGCTCTTTCTATAGGGATTGTGGCCCACCTCCTTTTTAGCTTCCATCTTCAACTCTTGGCGAGCCACGGACTTAATCCCCTTCATTGAGCCAGAAAGCTGTTATTCCCACAGAGGTGGGAAGTGAAGTAGATAGAGTTATAGGTAAGGAGCTCAGGCATCTTTTTTCCACAGGCTCAGTAGTTGTGGCCCACAGGCTCAGTAGTTGTGGCTCACAGGCTTAGTTGCTCCGCGGCATGTGGGATCCTCCCAGACCAGGGCTCGAACCCGTGCCCCCTGCATTAGCAGGCAGATTCTCAACCACTGTGCCACCAGGGAAGCCTGAGCTCAGGCATTTTGAAGCACAAAAATTCCTGGTTGGGAGTGGAAGAAAGAACTTTATCTAGCAAGTTGAAAGCAGCTAAAAAGCTGGAGCTAGGTAATTTTTTTTCCCATTTCTTTCTTCATAACTCATCTTGTTCAAACAGAATAAGAATTTGAGTAAGAAAGCCAGTGTGAACTGAGATGGGCTCTCGTTGCTACTCATGACTGGCGGGCTGAGACCAGACAGCTTCTCTCTTCTGACTCTCATTGAGCTTGGCTCCAAACTAGCTTGGAGCCCTAGCTGGGCAAAGCTAGCAGAACTTAGCAAAACCCCTCCAGCCTTGCAGAAGGGCCCAGAGCATCTCTTCAGGCTCTGGTCCTCCCTGCTGTCCGTTCCAGTCTTGTTCTGACTATATTGCCTCTCATTGGTTTTAGCGTCTTTCTGTCCAGTCCTTTTGCATAGGTGCTTAGGATTGGTCCTTGCTAATTCCTCTGCTGTCCACCAGCTAACCCGAACCTCATACCCAACCCCGGCTTCCAGAACGCCAGCCTGGACTCTGAGCCCTACACCCACCATTTATCCAAGATGGAGTGTTAAGATATATGGGATAGCATAATGCTGGCCTCACAAGCAATTAGGAATGTTTGAAGTTCCAACCTAGACCTGGCCCCAAGCTTTGTCTCAATTTCTGTGTCCAGTCAGCTAATTTGGGGATTTCCTGGGCTGCCCGTATGGCTACGACACCCTCTCCCATTTCACATGAATCCAAAGCCTCTGCCAGCTCTTGGGGGCACGCCAGGCTTCTCCTACAAGGCTGACAAATAAGAATTCGTGCTGCCCAAAATCCGGCTAGATTCATAAAGAGAGGACTTCAAGTGGAAAAACAGAAAACTGACAAGGGTTCTCATCCCCAGTTCTCTGGAGGGGGAGGGTGTGAAAAGATGAGAGGCTCCCTTCAGAGTGGGCTGCATGAAGGAGAATTAATTATCTAAATAAAAATATGAGCGCACTTCTCCCCCAATCCCCATCCTATATAAATCTACCCAGAAATTGTTTTGTTTGTTCTCAAATGGTCCATCAATTTTAGATATAGGACGTGTTCGGGTTTCTGTAGAAAATTTAACTTTTTGTTATCCTTACAAGAGTAGTTGTGAAGATGAAGATCTGATAGTCTGTAGATGAATGTTTTCTCAGTCTCTCTTTCAACTAACCCTATAAAATAGTCATCTATATCAGTAACCTGTTGTCACAATAATGCTGCTTGACAGCTTCAGAATCCAGGAGCTTTAAACAGCGATCACTTACTCTTGTTGCGCACCTGGGGGCTGGCTGAGGGTGGGCTGGTCTAGGTTGAGCATACATCCACATCTGCTTCATGGATCTGTCCTCCTCCACAGACCACTGGGTTGGCCATTTTCCTCTCATGACAATGGCAGAAGCCCATGACGAAAGCACAACTGAAAACACAAATGCCTACTCAGGATTAACCTGGAACTGGCACATGGTCATTTTACCCACATTCCATTGGCCACAGCAAGCCACATGCTCAAACACAACACTCACACTTCTAGTGGGAGCAACTGTAAAGTCACAGGGCAAGGGGTGTGGCTACAAGGCTACAAAAATCAGAGGCAATAAGTCAACGCACCAGAACATCTAACAGGACGCTGTTTCCTATCCTTACACTATCTCTCACCAAGTCATTCCCATCTGGTTTTCCCCTAAGAATACCAATAGCACGCTGAACACATTGGAATTTCTTTCTTTGCCTGACAAAGTGCAGTCTTGCGAGTCTGTTGCTCCTCAGATTCTGGCTTTCCTCAACAGTAAGATTTCTGGAACTCAGTCACTTCCAACTCTTAAATGTATCACTTGGGTGAGTATGAAGGTGGGTACCGCTCCTGGAAGACTCATCTGCCCGGCCCCAAATAAAATAAGAGCTTCCAACTTTTCTTGGGGGGAAAATTTCCTGATTTAAATACTTTTGAATATGTTGTTTTGTCACTTTCAAGATTGTGGTTTTGTTGAGTTTTTGATGTATTTTCCTGCGTCAGGATATGTATTTCATTCCTTTGTTTTCCCAGAGACTTAATATGGTTCTGGCCATGTTTTCCTGACTACAAATCAGGTGCACAGGCTGACGAGGAGAGGGGCGACAGGAAGGACTGTTTAAAGCTATAGCAGTTACTGCATTTGACATATTGCCTATTATTGATAATTTATTTTCTTCATACTTCCCCTCAAAGGTATTACATTTTGATTAAACCCAAGGACCTCTGACTGCCTTCCATAAATGGGGAAAACTCTAGAGTCCTAGGCAACGTTTTTATATGCAAAATGAGTGCTAACTTATCATGCTAATTCTTCCCATGGTTATCCCACCCCCCACCCTGAAGTCCTAACTGCTCCCTTCAAATTTGCACTAAATCTTCCTACCAGCCTATGGCATTCTGGGTGATAAGCAGTATCTTTTTTTTTATGAGGTTCCACTTCCACAAACTGTGGAAGGAAATCACCTTGGAAGGAAATTTCTACCTCTGTTTGCCAGGATCTCGAGCCAGTAACATCCAACGAAAAAAAGTAAGAGGGTCTCAGGAATCAACAGAGGTCAATGTCACTGTTTCTGGGTATCTAGGGCACTATCCAATCCTATAAAAATAAAATCAGAACTCACTGTGTGCCGGGCCCTATGCTAAGTGCTTTACATACACCATATTAGTGAGTCCTCACGACAGCCCTGTAAGGTAGGTGCCATTGCCTCTCAGGATACTGATGAGCAAATTGACCAGCCAAGTCCTTGTATATGTTGACAGAGCCTGGATTTGGACCCAGATGCATCTGACTCCATAGCTTATCTTTAACTTTTAAAAGGGCTCCTTTGCTACTATCTTCACAATGAGGAGGGATTATAATGGGACCCACAACCTCAGATGTGTTACCAAAATCTACATCTGCTACGTATTGTATTGACCCAAGAAGAAGAGATTCTTTGAGAACTATATTTAATTCCTTCTAATCCGTCAAAGCAAATCTTGAATTATTTCCCCGTATTTCTTCTGTGTTTCTGCAAGAATGACGTTCCAAGAGCCCCCTTGGTTCTTGGGTATACATATTGAACCCAGGACTCAGATGCCTTCCCTTTAGGCATCTCCAGATTGTTTATCCTAATTTTTCTCCCCAATACACAAAATGTATATAACTGTTCTTCTGCTACACATTTTATTCACTGCCCTGTTTAGTAATGAAAGTTTCTTGCTTAAAAAGATGACTTTCATGCGAATAGTCATAGCAGCCTTATTCATAAGAGCAAAAAATTGGAAACAACCCAAAAGTCCATCAGCTGGTGAATAGACAAATAAAATGTGGTCTATCAATACAATGGAACACTACTTAGCAATAAGAAGAAATGAAATACTGATAAAGGCTACACCATGGGTAAACCTCAATAACATTATACTCGGGGCTTCCCTGGTGGTGCAGTGGTTGAGAATCTGCGTGCCAGTGCAGGGGACACGGGTTCGAACCCTGGTCTGGGAGGATCCCACGTGCCGCGGAGCAACTGGGCCCGTGAGCCACAACTACTGAGCCTGCGCGTCTGGAGCCTGTGCTCCACAACAAGAGAGTCCGCGATAGTGAGAGGCCCGCGCACTGCGATGAAGAGTGGCCCCCGCTGGCCACAACTAGAGAAAGCCCTCGCACAGAAACGGAGACCCAGCACAGCCAAAAATAATAAATAAATTAATTAACTCCTACCCACAACATCTTAAAACAAAACAAAACAAAACAAACATTATACTAAGTGAAAGAAGCCAGCCACAAAAGGGCACGTGTTGTATGATTCCATTTACATGGAATGCGCAGAAAAGGGAAATCTATGGAGACAGAAAACAAATTGGTGACTGTTTGAGGCTAGGGGGTGGGAAGGGGGATTAAGTGTAAAAGAGGTACAAGGGATCTTGTAGTGATAAAAATGTTCTGAAACTGCATTATGGTGATGGCTGCACAACTCAGTACATTTACTAAATGTTAATAAATTGTATATTTAAAATCAGTTTTACCATATGTAAATTATACTTGAATAAAGTTGTTTAAAAAATAATCGATTCATGGAGAATATTTGCAGTTTTATAAAAAATTGGTCAAACTCTTTGCACAGTAAGCTCCTGAGAGGTGAATTTCTTCATCAGTACAATGAAGATAGAAATTTCTAACTCAAAGATAATTACCTGAATATCAAATGAGATATTAAAATGAAAGCACTTTGAAAACTGAAAAATGGTTAATAAAGATTCCTTCGACTTAGCAGTGGATGGAAATTATTTCATTCTCTCCTCTAGGTGGTGCTAGAATCTAAAAATGAGCATGCCACTGTTAAAAGCAGCTGCTTTATACAAAATAACCTTTCCCTATGACGTTACATCCCTAAAGGGAGTTTACAGTCCAATTGTCCTTCAGTCCAAAGTCTTCTCGTGAATTAATCTCAGGATAATAGACATCCAACTTCAGTGCCAGCCTTCTAGCCTCTCACAAATTGTCAACTGCACATTCCATATTGTATGGTCCCCTCTTTGTCCTGGGGAATTATCCCTCAGATTAAACCACATTCGTCTTCCATTTCTCTCCATCTTCATGGAGACTTTAGTTTCCAACATACTGATAATTGTATACTTCTCTTCCGTTGCATTTTCAATACTCTCAATTGCTTTTAGTGTTTAGTTTAATTGGGAACGATGGTCAATTCATCAAACCATTTGTAAAATGTCTCAAAAATAAACCCAAGCCTAGCAAATGTGGCCACATCCATGAAGAAATGCCACAGAAGGGCCCCTTCCTGCTGGCGCCATGTGTTGGTAGAAGGAACAGCTGATGTGCTGTTACTTTGCTGTGTGCCATGTAGCTTTAGACATACAAAAATTAATGCTTCGAAAGGTGTAAGATGAGCTTCTGTCTCATATTCAGGACTTTGATCTGAGGCCAGCCCCCTATCTCCCTTTTTCTCTTTCAAAAGAAAAAGAAGGGTTTTTAGATGATTGTTTTGCTCTTCATCTGATGGCTTCTAAAAGCATTTGGTTCAAGTAGGGGAGCCAAGAGCCCAGGGTGCAAGGCACATGGGCCCCGCTGTGCAACAAGGACACTCAGGGCCATTATCTGAGGCCCCGAGCTTCTGCAGGACCACTTAACTCAGTTCCAAAGGGCGCCCAGGGCTGGTCTTTCAAGAGAGCATGAAAGCCGAAGATTGTGCCCCATGATGTGTCTTGCAAAAGGGAGAGTACAGGAGCAGCACGACAACATTCGCACAGGAGTTGTGCAAACAGACAGCTCATTATTGAGAATTCTTTGCTGGTGAAAATGCTTTCCCCCAAGGGGAAGGGTTTGAAAAACAGCTCTTGCCTCCTGAAGCCTGCTCTTGGGTGGAGACAGACCAGCTTTGAAAACACAATACCATAAAAGCTTTAAAAATTGGTATTTAAGGAGCATGGAAATAGCCTACGAGAAATTAATGTGAAATCAATTCAGGCACACAATTTACATCTGCTGCGTTACCCAGAATGGCTCTCTTCTATAACTGGAAATCTATGGACCTAAATCTGGGGTGACTGGAAGGAGTTTTATGTCTTCTGAGATGTAGCTGCACAATCTGTCACCAGGAGGGAAAATCTGTAACCCTTTAGGGCCAGCAGAAGCTGGGGCCCTATTGTTAGAAAACGCACATTTAAAATCAACACCCAACGAAGTAAGTGCTGTTCACAGGTCTAGGCCTTTAAACCTGGCCCTCTGCCCAAACAGGCAGTCTTTCCACACCCAGGAGGCTTTGTCTTTCCTAAATATAGTTCCTAGCAAACAATGAGCTGCTCTGCTTTGAAGGTTGACAGTGACTGCCCGGAAGAGACACAGCCAAGCTCATTGCTGTTCTGGGGCTGGGAACCTGGCTTCTCATGGGATCGGTGAGCAAACCCATGGTCTGCTGTGGGCCTTCCTCGTGAAGTTTTCCCATCCCCACCCCTTGTCATGATGTTGATTTTTTAGTTCATCCAAACCATTGTGAGTTAATTATGCACAAAGCACCTTTAAATTTCCAAGTTTGGAAATTACTTATAATCAAAGAGACGGAGAGGGAACATCAGAGGAATGGGAAGCGAACGGGAAAAGGATGGTCTTGGGAAGTCACTGGAGTTTCAAGAAAGGGGAATTTCAAGGAAGAGAAAGTTGGTAAGAGTGTCAAATGCCACAGAGAAGATGGGCAAGATAAGGACTCTCCATGCCCATGAGGCCGGACCTTTAGGAGGGCACAGTTCACCTGGGGGAGCATTTCACGACATGGGAGGGGAAGCCAAAGGTTGAGTGGATAAAGATGAACAGACAATAAGTGTTGGCTCTGCGACCTCCTCCCGTGAAGGGAAATGGGAGGAGTTTGCCATTAAACAGGAAAGAGATGTTTTTCACATGGCAAGGACTTTTAGACATGGCATGCCTCTATCCAGTGCTGAAATCACAGCCTAGGAACTCTGATCTTGCCATCCTTTGAATGGCTCATGGTAGGGTTTCAATAAATACTTGTGGAAGGAAGCAAAGCCGCACTCTCAGAACTGCCTATATGCAGGTTGTTGAAAGCAGAATTTTTTTAAAAAAATCGTATTGAAAGATTTCCCCTCCTTTGTCTTTTAAGATTTTGCCCTTCTTAATTGTGTGACCTTGGACAAGTAACTTAGCTTCTCTAGCCCTCAATTTCCTCAGCTATAAAAGTGGAAAAGTGCATGGCTCCTGTTGAAGAGCGCACGGCTCAGAGTAAGGAGATTATGCTTTCTCCTTCTCATTATTATTATTCTCTTCATAACTGTTTGTCATCCTGGAAGCAATGGGAGGCGTGTGACATCTGTACTATGTATCCAAAGAACTCACGGAATATTTCTGCCTGAGGGGAAAGGTTTGAAAAACAGCTCTTGCCTCCTGAAGCCCTCCCTCGGTGGAAACAGAATTGCTTTTAAAATGCAATACCGTAGAAGCTCTTTTAAAAAATACTAATACAATTCCAAAAACGTTCTTAAGAAATTAAAAAAGTCAACGCCAAGAATAAATCCTAATATAAACTACAGACTTTGGGTGATTATGACGTGTCCATGTAGGTTCATCAGTTATAACCAATATCCCCCTCTGGTGGGAGCATTAATAATTTGTGGGGACAGGGGGTCTCCGGAAAGTCTTTGTACCTTCTGCTCAAGTTTGCTGTGAACCTAAAACTTCTCTAAAAATATAGTCTTTTCTAAAAATTGGAGTAGAGTTGATTTATACTGTTGTGTTAGTTTCAGGTATACAGCAAAGTGATTCAGTTTCATATATATATATATATATATATATATATATATATATTCTTTTTCAGATTCTTTTCCATCATAGGTTATTATAAGATGTTGAATAGAGTTCCCTGTGCTGTGCAGTAGGTCCTTGTTGTTTATCCATCTTATATACAGTAGTGTGTATCTGTTCATCCCAAACTCCTAATTTGGGATGAACAGATCCCCCTTTCCCTTTTGGTAACTAGAAGTTTGTTTTCTATGTCTGTGCGTCTCTCTCTGTTTTGTAAATAAGTTCATTTGTATCATTTTTTTTTAATTCCACATATAAGTGATATCATATGGTATTTGTCTTTCTCTGTCTGACTTCCTTCATTTAGTATGATAATCTGTAGGTCCATCCATGTTGCTGCAAATGACTTTATTTCATTCTTTTTTATGTCTAAAAAAATAATCTTTAAAGAAGTCTGAAGCAATTTGCTATCTAATTGTGTTTGTAAAAGAAAGGAACCACTGCATCGTGCCAGGACGATGGCAGGGCAGATGTGCCAGGGCAGCTGTGGCTCTGGGTGGTTGGGGAAGGGGAGATAGCCTCTGTGTTCTGTGAAAGGCAGCCAGAGGAAGGGAATAGGATGGGTACAAGCCCAAGACTGGACTCTGACAGCACCTCGTGAGCTAAATTCTGTAGATCTTCCTGCGTAGCTAGGGTACAGGTGAACTCCTGGGGGAAGCCTCCAGGTTGGACTCAGGTTACAGGGAGTGCCCAGTATTCTTGCCCATGACTGTAATGAGGTGAGCTGTGGGGTTTTCTAGAAAACATCCTAAAATGGGACAGAGTAGCAGTCTTATAGAAGAATTCTGTCGATGGCAGAGGCAGGGGTGCTAAGAAGTGACTGCCCTGCCTTGGTAATCAAGCAGGCCTGCTTTGAAATCTTGGCCTCATCACATGGTTGACTGACCTTAGGCAAGTTACCTAACTTCTGACCTTCAGCTCCTCATATGTCGAGCGGGGATAATAATAGGACCCGATTCAGAGGGCTGATGTCAGGCTCTGGGGACGTAGTGTGAATATAAGGCACTTCACAGTACTTAGTGAACAATGGCCAACTTTTTTTTTTAAATCAGTGAATCTAACTCTTACCACCCTCTGCTTTTGTCCTTCATGGAAAACAAACAAACAAACACATTTCTACATGTTATTTCCAATACCTGTTGTTTCATTAGCTTTGAGGGAAGATTTCCTAGTGCAGATTTCCTTCCTTGTTCCTACAAAGATCCAGGATTGAATCGGGGAGGGGTTAGTGATAAAAGTGTTTTTCTTCTTTCTAAAGGTCAGAACCTAAGTTCATGTTTTCATACTGGTTTCTCTCTGACTCATCCTCGTGCCTGAAGCAAACTGTATATTTCCTGTCTCATTTTCTTTGCCAGAAAAATGGACTTTATTTAATCTTTTCTCTCCCTGCCTTTCAGTACAACTTTACCATTTGGGGACATTCTATAAACTGCATTTGAATGTTTTGTTTCCAGTTTCCTCTTCCAGGAGATGTTTTAGATTCCTTTCCAGCAATAAGAAATGTATTTCTCCAGTGGTGTCTTGGAGAACAATACCAGAGAGCTGTGGTTCTCACCTTGGGGTGATTTTGCACCCAAGAGACATTTATCATTGTCTGAACACATTTTTTGGTTGTCACAACTGGGGGCCCCAGATCCTACTGGATTTCATGGGTGGAGGCCAGGGCTGCTGCTAAACATCCTACAATGCACAGGACAGCACCTCCACAACAAAGAATCATCTGGCCCAAATGCCAGCAGTACCTTAGTTAACAAACCCTGATATAAAAAGTCTTGATATGTTAACTTTTCTCATTTACTTTTTCTTTTTACATTTTTGTCCTTGGTCTCAGTTTTCTTTATCCCCCCCCCAATCCAACTTCTTTCCCTCTCTCCTTTTTCCCTCTTACCACTAAGTCTTTTTTCATTCTCTCTTTCTATCTTCTTTCCTAACATCGTTTAGTGTTTGATGACCCTCCAAAGTTCCTAGTCCTTGAAAAATATTCATGAATTTGCTTTTCCAGCTTGGTCAGTAATTCACCATGTGCCTTTGGGCCAGTCATTTCACTGGCCAGTCATTTCCCCTCTCTGGGCCTCAGCTTCCTCCGTGTACATGGACACAGGACTGAATGACCTCTAAGACTCCAATCTATGACTGACAACTGTCACGAGAATTCAAATGCCTAGCACTCTTACAAGAAAGTCTTAGTGTGAGAGAGGGCCCCTATAAAAAAAAAAAACACTGAGTTTATTGGTATATAGTGAGAAAGAAAA
The DNA here is from genome assembly GCF_000442215.2 of Lipotes vexillifer. NCBI lineage: Eukaryota > Metazoa > Chordata > Mammalia > Artiodactyla > Lipotidae > Lipotes > Lipotes vexillifer. The sequence goes on from NW_006791811.1 coordinate 2,637,316, forward strand.
ATATATTTCTGTGGGTGTGTGAATATATGGAAATTCAATCTTGCGAAGGCAATTAGGGGTAAGATAAAATTTATGGGAAAATTAAATGAGCTAAAAAGATAGATTGCAGCATTATTTGTAATAATAAAAAGTTGTAAACAATATAAATAACCAACAATTGTGGATTGAGACCAAAAAGTATGGTATATTTATATGATGAAATACCATGCAGCTATTAATAATAATTACTAGGAAGTTTTTAACAACGTGGAAAATACTTAAATGCAGGTAACAAAATCATATATACTTTATACTCATATTTAGTGAAAGTATTTTCTAGAATGAACATTTTTAAATTAAATTATTTTGCCTTTTCCTACTTCAAAGGTAATACATGCTTATTTGTAAATAATTTTGAAAACTCAGATAAGACAAAAGGAAAAAATGATCTACAGTTTGACTGCCAGAGTTAACCTCTGAGACATCTTTCCAGTCATTTTTTCATTCTATTTTTAAAATAATAGTAGGGTTATACTGTTTTTATGACCTGCGTTTCCTTCCCTTGTCGTTACATAGTCTTCCGCAAAGGCACTTATTTTAGTTGCATAGTACTCCTTTGTATCTGTACTGGGTCTAATTGAGGGAAAGTAAGTAAACTTTTAAAAAATGAACAGTGCCGATTCACAGCCAGGGACCTGGCGGACCTGAATGATTGATGCTTCTCTTCATGACTAAATCAATGGAATCTCCATCATGTGGCAGCTTGAGCAATATTGGGCTTCTTAACTCCTATCACCCAATCATCAAATAGCAAGTTGGGTGGGGATCATGGAACTCATTTAGTGCAACCCCTTCCCCTCCCTCTCCCCACATCCCCACTAAATGTTTGAGTAAGGTCCTAACCTTCCAGCTAACCTATGACCTGGTGCGCTTGGTTTGATTAGCCAGACCGGGAGAACCATCTGTGTGACCCTTCGCTCTCCTGCAGTCTCCCTCCCAGCCCCATCCCCACTTCATCTTGTTGAAATGATGGGGGTTGCTGTTTCCCAACCCTTTCTCCCAGGAAGGGGTTGGGGCCTCAGGGCCTTGTTTGTCATCGAGTTCCCATGACACAGGCTCAGTCTCAGACACTCTTCCCTCTGTGATTCACTGCCAAGTCTGCATTCTGCTTGCCTGTCTGGGGATGTTATGACATCAGATTTATCTGGTTAAAGGGGGGAAAAAGTGCTTACCGGCTCATTTTTTCACTGCGGGCACTCTGAAAATCTTCTAAAGTTCACACAGCCTCACCAGCAGGATCAAAGCTTCCTAAGGCCCTCAGTGACATTGCCCTGGTCAAGGCCGCCTGGCCTGACTAAATTCCAAAGAAGACAAAACTGCTTTGTTCCAGAAACTCCTCCCTCTGTGTCCATATCCCATTTCAGATCCCGTTTCCCAGTGCCTTCCCAGCAGGCAGAAAGTACCTGACAAATGAATTTTCCCATATCCTTTGGGATTCAACACACTGGCAGTTGTAAAGAGAGCTACAGTGGGGCTTAATCCAAAGGCATGACTGGGTTACTATGGGACCTCAGGTGTCTCCGGGGGGGCTGTTTGATCAAGAGGCGCTTATAAGGTTTTCACCATGGGCTGTACCCCCTTCACTCACATCTGAAGCGTTGGGGTAGGGGAAACCAAAATTCAGGAAGCCCCACAGTGTGCCGGGCATGGTACCAAGTGCTTTCCGTAGGTTCCTACATTTATTCCTCACAGCACTGTGCACTGTGCATTGTTAATCTAATTTTAACCTAGAAGAACCGAGATTTCAAGAGGTGACGTCATTGGCAGAAGGGGCAGTCAGGATTTGAACTCAGGGCTGTTGATTCTAACGTTACATCATAATGTTGCCTCCCCAAAGATTAGAACCTGTATACTTTCAAAGAAAAACAGAATGCCTGAGCCCTAAATTAGAGTGCTTCTGCGCTCTAACTTATAGGTTAATACAGTGTCTTTGTACACTGTAAACTTCCCTAACTGAGCCCTTTTGCTCCAGACATCAGGCACGCTGTAGGTTCGAAGAACAAGAAAAGGGGCTTCCCTGGTGGTCCAGTGGTAAAGAATCTGCCTTCCAATGCAGGGGACGCAAGTTTGATCCCTGGTCAGGGAACTAAGATCCCACGTGCCACGGGGCAACTAAGCCCGCCCGCCACAACTACTGAGCTCACGCGCCTCAACTAGAGCCCGCGTGCCACAAACTACAGAGCCCATGCGCTCTGGAGCCCGTGCGCCACAACTAGAGAGAGAAAACCCGTACGCCACAACTAGAGAGAAGCCCGTGCCCCACAAGGAAAGATCCTGCGTGCCTCAACGAAGATCCCACGTGCCGCAACTAAGACATGACACAACCAAAAAAAAAAAAAAATTAAGAAATTAGAAGAAATAAAATAAAACAAAGGACAAGAAAAGTCTCCTCCAATTCACTTGTACTGACTCTAATTATTGCCTCTCCTGCCTCCCTTGTCCCTTTGCAATTGCTTCCCCAGAGTCACAAAAGTGAGCCACAGAGGACCCGGAGCAGTGGTTCTCAAAGTGTGGTCCTCGGACGAACAACGTCAGCAGTTCCTGGGAATTTGCTAGGAAGGCAGTTTCTGGGACCCCACTCCAGGTTTGAATCAGAAATTCCAAGGGTGGGGCCCACAGTCTGTATCTTAACAAGCCCTCCAGGTGATTCTGACGTGCTATAGCTTGAGAACCACTGACCTCGAGAATGTGATTAGCATACATCCTTGACTGCACCCCACATCCAGTCAGCTGCTAAGCTCTGTGAATGCTGCCTCCACCTCCTAGTTTGTCTGCTTTGTCCTAGTTCAGGCCCGGTTAACTCCTGCCTGCACCGTGGCAGTGCCTCCCAGGAATCTCCCCTCTCATCCCTCACTTACTTCTAGTCCATGTCACCCTCTTATGTCTCTGCTATGAGATGTCATGTGGCTACTGGAATAAAATCCAAATTCCTTAGCTTGATATTCAAGATCCTCCAAAATAGGCATCAGACTTTTCTTTTTGATCTTATTTCCTACTTGTCCTTCCCTTTATGCATCCAAAACCCAAGTTGTGCAAAACGACTCACTGTTTGCTACAGATTCATACTTCCTCCTCTCTGTGCCTTTGCTTATGTTATTCCCTCTGCCTGGAATCGCCTCCCACTCATCCCCACATAGCTGTTAAGGGTTAGCTCAAATGTCATCTCCTCCATGAAGTCTTTCTTCATCCTTCTAAGAACTTTCTATTCTTTAAAAAAAATAATAAATTTGAAGTAATTTATTTAGTTTCCTATAGAATTAGGTTAGAATTTTGTCTTTTTGCAGTTTTACATTTTTTAAATTGAAGTATAATTGACCTACAACACTATGTTAGTTCCAGGTGCACAACATAGTGACTCGATATTTCTATACATTACAAAATCTTCCTTCCTTTTCTTGAACTCATAGAATTTATCTTTACTCCTCTTATGGCGCTGATTAAATTATACTTGTGAGCATATTTTATCTCCCTCCTAGGTAGTAAGAAGAGGACAGAGTTGTGCCTTTTTTCATCTTTGTACTTCCTACAGCAACCAGCACGGTGACAGAGCTTAATACATGGTTGTTGAACAGATGAATGAGTGAATGAGTGAATGTTGGATCCACGTAAATAAAACTGAAAGATTTTTCATCCTTTATTCCAAATATACCTGTCAAAATCAATGATATCATTATTGCTGTTTTCTAACAGTGTCCATTTTACCTCCTCTCAAAACTGGACCAGTTAGAAAGAATAGATTATAGCACAAAGTTTTCAGGGATGACAGTGTGGGTAGAAACAGATTGTTCCCGTAATATCTGTGGCTTGAGTAACAATATAGGAGAATGAAATGACAATTTTGTTGCTAACCTTCACCTTGAGCTGCATAATGGACAGCCAAGCCACAGCAGGTTCTCCTAAGCAAAGTAAGAATAAAGCAGAAATGATTCTCAAGGAAGCAATTGCTGGAACCTTGAAAGTCCCCAGCCAGAGTTGCTGGCCTGGCTTCATTCCAAAGTTGGGAAAGAGACTTTCTGCTCAGACAAAATTAGTTATGTAGGTTGTGCATACTCTGCTCCATCTTGACGACACCACTCATTGAAAACCTTCCTCTACATGGGCTGAAAGAGGTGACCAAGGGCAATTTTTGTTGTTGTTGTTTTTGTTTTTGTTTTTTTTGTGGTACGCGGGCCTCTCACTGTTGTGGTGTCTCCCGTTGCGGAGCACAGGCTCCGGATGCGCAGGCTCAGCGGCCATGGCTCACGGGCCCAGCCGCTCCACGGTGTGTGGGATCTTCCCGGACCGGGGCACGAACCCGCGTCCCCTGCATCGGCAGGCGGACTCTCAACCACTGCGCCACCAGGGAAGCCCAAGGGCAAGTTTTCAGGCCCTCAGCCCTGGAGCACCAGCAACAGTGTGTTAAGCACTGAACAAAACCCACGGCAGAAAACATAACTCTGGGTCCCTGGCTTTACGGTTCAGTGGGAGGGCCTGTGGCAGTGAAGAAGCAGAAGTGTCTAGTGTTCTTTAAGGACAGTCATGATTTTGATGGGTTTTAAGTTTTCCTGAAAACCCAAGCATTAGATATGCAATCCCTTCTTTCAACAGCTCTGGGCTTCTAGTTCTGGGTGGTACTTGACTTGCGTCTTCTCTCTGACTCAACAATTGTCTTTTCTTAGAAAAGATTTTGCCATCTTTCTAGCCTCACTTCAAGAAGGCAGTGGGCCCTTTCCCTCCAACCTGCACCTGGGCAGAAAGAAGAGTTAGGAAATGACACAACGTCACGGAGTCGTGCCTGGCGGTCACGGCTCCACTTGAAGGCAAGTGGCCCCTTCTGCTTCCACCTCACTAAGCAGGATGACTCCCCAGCCATGAGCAGCTCTTTTTGGCTGACGTCTCAGCCCTGGGACTTTTCTATCGTGTGTGGTGGCTTTGAGAGATGAGCCTCTGGGTGATCCTCCACCGTTCTTGCTTTGTCTTCTCCTGCGTGAAGATTCTTCTAAGAAGCAGGCAAACTTCCTAGGCCCTATATTCATTTTGTGTCTATTGGTGAGAGTCTATGCTGTGAATGTTTTGAGTGCCTGGACACTTGTTTTTAGCAGAATGCTCAATAGTCCCCCCTGTATCTCAAGATGAATTCCTAGGTGGGCTGACCGCATTGGAGTTGGTGTCACTGTGAGGCAGTCTTCCAGCAGTGTCAAAAAGCACTCTTGAAGAGGAATGAATGTTCAATGATATGGAAAGGCGATCACCATATGTTAAACATAAAATACAGGTTATAAAGCAATGAACATTGTAACATGTATACTCACACACAAATATGTGTAAAAAGGACAGATATTAAGTATTAACAGTAGTTATCTCTAGTAATTGGACGGGTTTTTCTTTTTTCTTTATTTTCCTAATTTTTTACAATGAACAGATTTTGTTTTGGGGATAAGAAAAGAGAAGCAAAAATATTTTCAGTTTTCTGGGACTTCCCTGGTGGTCCAGTGGGTAAGACTCCATGCTCCCAATGCAGGGGACCCGAGTTCGATCCCTGGTCAGTGAACTAGGTCCCACGTGCATGCCGCAACTAAGAGTCTGCATGCCACAACTAAGAAGTCCACATGCCGCAACTAAAAATTCCACATGCTACAACTAAAAAGTCCACGTGCCACAACTAAAGGTCCTGCGTGCCACGACTAAGACCTGGTGCAGCCAAAATAAATAAATAAATAAATATTAAAAAAAGATTTCAGTTTTCTAAACAAATAAGCCCTTGATGGAAAGAAGTTTGCAAGAGGACCTCTGGATTAGTACCTGTATGGGTTCGGATATACAGCACAGTGCTCTGATCTTAGCAATATGGGGCAAGTGAGCAGGGACTGCTGGGACTTTGCCAAAGCTCAACCGCTGAGGCTGGCGAGACCCTGGCTCCATCCCACTCCAGCCATGGCTGACACCAAAGGAAATCCTCTGGAGTCTGGCAGGTGGGCTTTCTGACTCAATCAGATTTGGCAACTGAAACCACAGGGCAGGAGCAGCTGTGGCCCCCACTCTGAGGAATGGGGGGGTGCATCTGAGGAGCTGACAAGAGGTCCCCTACTTTCTCTCAGCCCTCTCCTTATTGTGCAGAGTGAGTTCTGTACAGATTTCAGCAAAGCTCTTAAGCATTAATGCCCCCTAAGTACTATGCCCATTTAGTAAACACCCAGTTTTAGACAGATTGCTTGTTTTCCAAGATCTGAATAGATTAAGTGCTAGAATTTTGAAAGATGCTATTCACCTGGGCTGTTTGGGAAAGTTCACGTTAACTGTGCTCCCTGCTCCTTTCCTTTCCTTTCCTGCCTCCTGTTTCCACCTTAACGTGCTAAAGGGGTCGACCATGCTCATGTCTGTGTTAACTACCACACGGAAAGGCCATCATCAGCGTTGCCCTGGTGCACATTTTAATCAGGGGCAAAGAACCCTGAACACATTGCACCCTTGAGAACTGCCTTGTGTGGCAGCATCAGGGGTCTCCATGGCCTGAATCTGGGGCTGGCCAGGTTAGAGCAGCGCGAGACCTGTTATTCGTCGTGTGCTGCTGCTCCTCCACCTTGTGTAATTCCTCAGCTACTCTTCCTCTTGCAGTCTCTTCACTGTGCACATGGATATACCAAGGGACATGTGTTTATGGGGTACTGGTTCTCTTGCTGAAGCTCATGTTTTCTAGACTGCTGTGCAATCTGTTTAAAGCTTGAGGCTGGACACATCATCATTGAGCATAAACTTAAAATTTTTTAACACCAAAACACTTATTAGGGCTTCCCTGGTGGCGCAGTGGTTGAGAGTCCGCCTGCCGATGCAGGGGACATGGGTTCGTGCCCCGGTCCGGGAAGATCCCACATGCCACGGAGCGGCTGGGCCCGTGAGCCATGGTCGCTGAGCCTGAGCGTCCGGAGCCTGTGCTCCGCAACGGGAGAGGCCACAGCAGGGAGAGGCCTGCGTACCGGAAAACAAAAACAAAAACAAAAAAAAACACTTATTAGCTCCTCCTTTCCTTATGTGTACTCCCCCTAATAAAGACTACTTGTTTATAGTCCCAGGGCAAAATCCTTGGGATGTGGGGGATACACTGGGACTGCTCCCAAGGCTGCTTTAAAATCTAGAGGTTCTAAGTCAAATCTCCGAGGTTTGTAAGGAAATAATAATAGGAATAAAATATAGAGTTATTTTTGCAAGTATTTTTATTAATAGTGAATCTGAACAGATGGCTAGAAGTCATATCTAAGATGTATGTGGGTAAGAATTTGAGACTTTGGTTCCACAGCTTAAGTCCAATAAAACTATAATCCATGGGCTTCCCTGGTGGCGCAGTGGTTGAGAGTCCGCCTGCCGATGCAGGGGACATGGGTTCGTGCCCCGGTCCGGGAAGATCCCACATGCCGCGGAGCGGCTGGGCCCGTGAGCCATGGCCGCTGAGCCTGCGCGTCCGGAGCCTGTGCTCCGCAACGGGAGAGGCCACAACAGTGAGAGGCCCGCGTAGCGCAAAAAAAAAAAAACCCAAAAATCTATAATCCATGGCATTTTTAAAGAAGTATTGAATCTCCTCTCCTGATGGCTAAAACTCTGTGGTCCTGGACAAATGTTCCCATCTCTCCTAAACCACTGAAAATCTTATTACAAATAATTTAAATGACATAAGCCTCCTATCCTCCCTGAGAGAGATTTCATAATATCCTGAAAGAAAAATGTGACTTTAGGAGATGAGACTAGTATGATCTCAGCTACTTTTAAAAAGATATTCCTAAAAGCTTCTGCACAGCAAAGGAAACCATCAACAAAATGAAATGGCAAAACCTACTGAAGGGGGGAAAATATTTGCAAGTCATATATCTGATAAGGGGTTAATATCTGAAATATATAAAGAACTCATGAATTGCATAAAACAACCTGATTTTAGAATGGACAGAGGATCTGAACAGATTTCTCCTAAGAAGACATACGGATGACCAATAAGTATATAAGAAGATGCTCAACATCACTAATCATCAGGGAAATACAAATCAAAACTTCAATGAGCTATCACCTCCCACCTATCAGAATGGCTATTATCAAAAAGACAACTAATAATAAAGGTTGGCAAGGATGTTGGAAAAAGGGAACCCTTGTGCATTGTTGGGAGGAAGGTAAAGTGGTGCAGCCACTGTGGAAAACAATGTGGAGGTTCCTCAAAAAATTAAAAAGAGAACTACCATATGACTCAGCAATTCCACTTCTGGGTATTTATCCAAAGAAAATGCAAACACTAATTTGAAAAGATATATGGGGATTCCCTGGTGGTGCAGTGGTTGAGAATCCACCTGCCAGTGCAGCGGACATGGATCTGAGCCTCTGAGCCCTGGTCTGGGAAGACCCTACATGCTGCGGAGCAACTAAGCCCATGCGTCACAACTACTGAGCTTGCGCTCTGGAGACCATGAGCCACAGCTACTGAAGCCCGCGTGCCACAACTACTGAAGCCCACACGCCTGGAGCCTGTGCTCCGCAACAAGAGAAGCCACCGCGATGAGAAGCCTGCGCCACAACAAAGAGTAGCCCCAGCTCACCGCAACTAGAGAAAGCCCGTGTGCAGCAACGAAGACCCAACACAGCCATAAATAAATAAATAAATAAATAGCTGCAACTCGCCTTAATAAAATGGGTTTAAAAGAAAAATAACAGAAAAGATATATGCACCCAATGTTCATTGCAGCATGTTTTCAATAGCCAAGATATGGATGCCTCTTAATGATGAATGGATAAAGATGTGGTACATGTGTACAAGGAATACCATTAAGCCAAAAGAGAATGAAATCTTGCCTTTTGCAACAATATGGATGATCCTTGAAGGCGTTATGCTAAGTGAAAAAGTCAGACAGAGAAAGACAAATACTATATCATCTCACTTATACATGGAATCTAAAAAAACAAACAAACAAGACAAAACAAGACAAAACCCACCACCATGGGCTTCCCTGGCGGCGCAGTGGTTGAGAGTCCGCCTGCCGATGCAGGGAACACGGGTTCGTGCCCCGGTCCGGGAAGATCCCACATGCCGCGGAGCGGCTGGGCCCGTGAGCCATGGCCGCTGAGCCTGCGCGTCCGGAGCCTGTGCTCCGCAACGGGAGAGGCCACAACAGTGAGAGGCCCGTGTACCGCAAAAAAAAAAAAAAAAAAAAAACACCACCAGCAAAAGAACAAGCTCATGGATAGGGAGAACAGATGGGTGGTTGCCAGAGGTGGAGAGTGGGCAAAATGATTGAAGGAGGTCAAAAGGTACAAACTTCCAGTCATAAAATAATTAAGTCATGGGGATGTAATACAGCGTGATGACGATAGTTAACGATACTGTAGTGCGTATTTGAAAGCTGCTAAGAGAGTAGATACTGAAAGTCCTCATCACAAGAAAAAAATTTTTGTAACTATGTATGGTGACGAATATTAACTAGACTTACTGTGGTGATCATTTCACAATACATACAAATATTGAATCGTTATGTTGTATCCCTGAAACTAGTATAATGTTAAATGTCAATTATACCTCAATATAAAAAAAGATATTACAGTGCACAGCAAAAAGTCTCTAGAAAATGTGCTAAAATGAAATCTTTGGGTAGTGAAGTTAGGGGTGATTATTCACTCCCTTTGTTTTCAACAGTGAGTATGCTTGACTTTTATGATCAGGAAGAAAATGAACCATTTAAGAAAGGAAGGTTGAATGCTAAGCCACAATTATTACGTGGCTCATAGAATCAGCTTGATTTTAATCTGCAGCTGGGTCCTTTCTGATTCTTGTCTCACTTAGCTGTTTGGCCAACAGATCTTTGAGGTTACACAACTGCCTGGGTCCTGTTTAAGAGAAATATATTTTTTCAGCTACAAAAGAAAATTCCAAGTTGTCAGGGGGGCCAAGCTCATAAAAAGAAAGCTTTTGAGAAAGAAGCTGTTTTCCACCCTTCGGGCATTCCACCCCATGACCAGCACTGTGTTAATGACAGAACTCCTGTGTGCGAACGTGTGTGGGGAAGTTTCTACGATACAGAGTTGCATTGTACAGACAGCCTGAGTCCTGGAGGCTCACTGCAGCTGCGTGCCCTGGGGTCAGCGTGAACAAATTCCCCTGCAGGAAGGGAGCCCCCCGGGGAGCTCAATGAAAGCTACTCAACTAGGAAAGCACGCAGTAAAAGCTAGAAGTTTGGGGATCTACAAAAGATAGTCCTAGAAACGAATAGCCTGCCTTTAAGACCCCTCTCTAGCTTAAATTTTGGAGGGAAAATCCTCCCACGGCATTTACCTTTTCTTTCCCACCTCTCTTTCCTCTGTCATCGATTCAAGCCTTGCTCTTGACAGCAGCTTCTTTGCCCTGTGGGTGATTTCCCCGAGCTGGCCTCTAAGAGTCAAGGAGAGGGAATTAGAAAAGAAATGAGGGACCTAAGCTGTGTGCTATCACTTACTGTGTATGAGAGACAGAAAAGGCTAATTCTGTGACTGCCATGGAGAGCGTGGCTGTCAGGGATCTATAGGAAGAGGCCTAGGAGATGATATCATCAGCTCACAGATGGAAGAGTCTGGAAAAGCACTCCAAAGCTTCAGAGTTCTGTAATTCTTCTCCTGCCTGACTGCTGAGGCCTAGTAATCTCCTACGACCTGGACTCTCTGGTAATCAGGGTTGGAAGCAGCATCAGAAGCAATCTCACCTGGGGATTGCCACCTCAAGTGCCTCCAGAGGTCAGGAGAGTGACAAACAGGATTGAGGAACACTGGGTATAAGGTCAGAAGGAAAGGTCGGGGCTGAGTAAAACCGGAAATACAGGCATTTTAAAAACACTGTGTGGGCCAAATAAAACAGGGCTGCTAGCCAACATTGTCACGCAGGCTGTTCATTTGTGACATATGGCTCCAAACTAATTTTGTGGATGAAAAAAAAGCTCAGCGAGGTGAAGTGACTCACTCCAGGTCACATAGCCATGTCGTGGTGGAGCCAGTGCTGGCAGCCCCGTCCCTGGACTCTGTGCCAGGGCTCTCCCCATCTCACCACACCACCTCTTAGCCTGCACCTTGGGTGGAGTTGGATCATTGAACCGTGTACTTCTCTCCTCTTATGAAAGCTGATATCAGGCATTTTAGTGAGACTCAGGGAACTTTTTCCTGTAACTCCACATTCTGGTTTACCCAAGAGGTCACACCAGCTGCAAATGCCACCATCAGGGCTTTCCCACACTGGGAATTTCTTCCTTTGACAGCATATGAAGTGTTTCCTTCTGTTGGGTTTCCTTCTGTTCCCCTCTGGGTACAATTTGAGAACTGGTTGCTCCTCATTCCAAGGCTTCAGGCAACAAAAGGATGGCCTGCGTCTAAAATTTCTGAGTAAGGTATTCTGAGCATCAGTGCTGGAAGTTAACTCTAAATATGTCCCTAAGATGTTGGATAAATTAATTACTAGTTGTAAAGCACTTTGCGAATTAGGGATGAAAGGATACATGGATCTACAAAATATTATTATAATTAATGAATACCTATCAGTAAACTGTGATTAAGAATAATGGGCATTCTCCACAGGTTATCAAGCTGAGGCATCTTTCACACGAGTCCTTTTAGTATCATCTGCTTTGCCAGAAATATTCTGTTTGTAATTTGCTCATGGGAGTTTTGGTTCAATGTAAAAAGGTACATTTTGTGCTTTGATGAGAATATCATTGATATTTTTATACACCATGAGTTAGTAACAATGGATACTACACTTAATTTCCATTTATAATTTCTTACTCTTGGGAAACTTTTTCAAATTTCCTGAAGCTTGGTTTCAAGGAGAATCTTGTCAGATAATATATATGTTTAGGTTTCCTCCTACGACTGCTTCTCTGTCTAAGAACTCAATGTCCTTTTGACTTTCCAACTAGGAGAGACTCTTTTGATGTATAAATATCAAACACCGTGCAGGGCTCAGGGTCTACACGTAGTAAATGCTCAATAAACATTTGATGAATGAATGAATGAGTAAGTGAGTGACAGGCAGGCCATGGTTGCCTGAGTCCAGTTTGGGAGGACGGATGATGTTAGCCCTCTGAGTTGGGAGGCTATATTAGTTCTTTGGGTAAATGGACAGACTGTCCTCTGGTAGCAGGACCTGGCTGGAATCCCTGATTTCTGAGGCTTGGTTTGGATTTCCAGTCCATCGCTCAAACCCATTTAGTAACTGGTAGTGGTCTTCCTGCTCAGTGATGATGAAGACTGGCTTCATTACTTCATTTGTTTGTGGACCATTTATAAAAATTCCAAAGTCATCAAGCCTGAGAACATAACAAAGCAATCGCAGTGATTCCCCTTGAGACTCACAAACCACACAGGTGTTGCTTTGAAACAGACATACTTAGGTTCAAATTCTAACCAATAATGACAAATGATTACATTATGCTTAGCACTGTGGTAAGCACTTTGCATGTATTATCTCATTTAATCCTCACCATTACCTTAGTGAAGGCAGTGCTATAATTATGCCCATATTTAAGTTGAGAAATAAGAGGCAGAGAAGTAAAGTAATTCATCCCAAACAACACTGGTAAGTAGCAGAGCTGGGGTCTGGCTCGGATCTATCTGGTTCTAGGGTCTGACCTCTTAATCTCTATAATATATTGCCTCTTGTCAATCACAGCTTTGCCACTTATTACCTCTGTAGCGTTCAATGAGTCGCTTGACCTCTCTGAGACTTGGCTATCTCATCTTTAAAATGAAGGTCGTCACATCCACTTTGCAGCGTGTGTACCCGAACATCAGCCTCTTCTTTATTACTCTCTCTGACTCTAATCATAAGGTTCAAAGGGAGTTGTTCTCTTCTTACAGCACCCACTCCTGACCCCACTGATAGGTGAAAGGGTGATCACGTGACCCCAAAAGGCCCAATCAGAGTAGCCTATCTCCTTGGCCATAGTTGTTTGGTGAGGGGATGGACACCTGACTCAAGTCAGGTCAGTGGAGCCTCTCTCTGGGATTTTCTTTTACTTTGCACCAGAGAAGGTGAGATTTAGCCCCCTCGGTAGTGATAAAACAGAGAGATGGGAGCCAGGCTATGCTTCCCTGTGATAGGAGAAAGCCTGTCAGAGAGAATGAAACCAATGTAAAGACTGAAGCAGAAGGAATAGATGGAGAAAAACTCCAGGTCTAAACACACCCAAGCCCTAGCAGCTCCTCTGCCATTTCCAGTATATTTACAGAGTCAACAGATCCCCATTTATGCAATCTGAGTTATGTTTCCAGTTACTGGCACCAAAGAAACAAACAAACAAAAGGATCCTGTCAAGTACAACATTGCATTGCACCTATGTAAGCCTAAATGAGCACATGTAGGGACACCCAT
>NW_006791811.1:2650715-2657173 GCF_000442215.2 Lipotes vexillifer
GTAGGGAAACCCATTTATAAAGGGTCCAGATTTTAGATATACCATTAGTGGGCTTACAAGGAAGCTTGGGCAAGTTATATCAACACTGAGAATGGTGTCCCCTGGAGTTTACAGTACATAACCTTTGCACTCCAGTGCCATAGATATGATCATTACGTGACCCAGAACTTGATTACTGACTCATCTCCTCCCAGTGCAAACGTATTGCTCATTACAGACCTTTGGAATCTTGGCTTTTACCAGTAGTTTTGTTTTGTCAAATATAAGAGAGGAAATTAAATACTTGCAAAATGCTCAAAAAAGCAGGCAACAATGATTTTATTTAGGACTTTTCAAGATCACATGCATCAATGCCTTTTTAGGATGTAAACTCCTTAAAGATACTATGAGGATACCTTTTAATTTCTATTTCATTAATACCTGGAACTTGAACACGCAAAAAAAGAATGGGATGTTTTCAAGTGTCAAGCAAAATTCAGAAGCAGTTCTTTTCATCCCAAACACTTGGCATGTTATTTGTCACAATTATTTCCTGCTAGAGATAAGAAACACGCATTTTTATTTTTCAAATTTTGTAGATGGGGAATTAGACCCCGAGAAACGGAAATAACATTAGTGGCATAATCCATACTGTTATATTATGGTTACTAGTACAGTAAATGTTAACTGTGTACACATATAGTTATCTCTTGCTATCCTATCACTATTTGAACTCAAGAACGAAATGAATATGTATAAATCCCTCCTGTCCTAGTAATTCTCCCTTTGCTCTCCAGATCAGGTGTCCACCCTCCAGTGCCTACTCTGTGCCTAAGGCCTGCATCACCAGGGATCCCTTACCCTCTAGCTTCTAGGTGGGTATGGTCATTGGGAGATCAATGGCGAGCGTGGTTGGGGTATTTATTTCCCTCCTCCCCTGTGGTGGACACTGTTGGTGCTGTGCCTAGATGCCTGTTTCTGTGTGTCCATTTCTGCTTCTCTGTGCTTTGCTTCTGTTGGCTGACAGCTATAACTTTCTTCAGAAAACCACCTTTGGGGGCTTCCCTGGTGGTGCAGTGGTTGAGAATCTGCCTGCCAATGCAGGGGACACGGGTTCGAGCCCTGGTCTGGGAAGATCCCACATGCCGCGGAGCAACTAGACCCATGAGCCACAACTACTGAGCCTGCGCGTCAGGGGCTTCCCTGGTGGCGCAGTTGTTGAGAGTCCACCTGCCGATGCAGGGGACACCGGTTCGTGCCCGGGTCCGGGAAGATCCCACATGCCACGGAGCGGCTGACCCCGTGAGCCATGGCCGGTGAGCCTGCACGTCCGGAGCCTGTGCTCCGCAATGGGAGAGGCCACAGCAGTGAGAGGCCCGCGTACTGCAAAAAAAAAAAGAGGGGCCCCCGCTCACCGCAACTAGAGAAAGCCCACGCACAGAAGCGAAGACCCAACACAGCCAAAAATAAATAAATAAATAAATAAATACAAATTAAGAAAAAAAAACAAAGAAAACCACCTTTGGGCCACCAGATCTACTTCATCCAGTACAGGTAGAGAGCTGGGACTGTCTGGGAGTTCATGTCCCCCAGGGTCTGCTTCTAGAGAACCTCAACCAAGGACCTCCCCTACTATCTGTTCCTCCAGAATCTATTCACAACCTCAGCAGTGGATGAACCCCTCTATAGCCACAGATCCTGTCGTGTGGCCCCTCTTCCAGGACTCCAGTTGTCACGGAGGTCCTGGGAACACCGTTTCTTCTCCTTGTTTCTTTAAGTCTAGGGATGTTAACCACTGATGCTAGTCCTTGGGTTCTTGTTGGTTCCCTTAAACTTGTCCACAGAACTCTAAAGTGTCTTTCTTTTCTCCTGCTAGAGTTAGGATACATGCATTTTAATTTTTTTAATTTTATAGATTAAACCTTTTAAATGTACCATCTATTTCTGAATAGGACCCTGACTGAGAATCCTCTCTCCTCTCAGTTCTGCTACTCACCAGCTAAAAAATAAGAACCAAATTGATCCAGATAGCAACATATCCCTTATTATCCAAACTCTCTGTCAAGAATGTCTCCATTTGAATTTATGATCAACAGATTATGAATAGTGAAGATAATTAGACACAGTCTCATACTCACATGTATACACACACACGAACACACACACACATCACACTTGCCTCATATAGTTATTTTGAAAGTTATGCTGAGGATAGTAAAAAAAAAAATCACTTTGATGAGAAGTGGTAGAAAATGCCTAAAAAATGTTAAGTAGTTTTCTGATTCTACCCATTAATTATTAACTGCAAAAGCAATTGCCCCCTTGATATACACAACTAGAAAACCAGACAAAATATATGAAACAACTGTTTGCAGATTTTGGACAGGCAAAGGAAGACTGTAACGGCTAAGAGAAAGGAAA
Organism: Lipotes vexillifer; assembly: GCF_000442215.2. Lineage (NCBI taxonomy): Eukaryota > Metazoa > Chordata > Mammalia > Artiodactyla > Lipotidae > Lipotes > Lipotes vexillifer. Next base: position 2,653,116 of record NW_006791811.1, read on the forward strand.
CACACGACAGGAGTCCTCCCTGTGATTACCCCAGTTATCGCCTGGAGGCAGTTTCCAGACTAAAGGGCAGGAAAAGGGAAACCCAAACAGAGGGTAGCAGTCCCATTCAGATGAGGAGATGGACATTAGATTTCGGGGAAGCCAAGGCAGTGGAATCACTGGGACAGAGTACTGGAAATGAGGAAAATGCACGGAGAGAACTCTGGAGCTCTGCTGATAGGCCCCTTGAAATCTTTGGCCGAATACTGACCTGTGCATATGTGGAGTGAAAACCATGAGTCTGGAAAAAGAAAAACAAGAAAGAAGAAAGCTAAACAATTCTTGGAGTTCATATAGTGTTGGGAAATGTTCACTTTTTTTATCAACCAGAGTAGAAAGACTGCATAATACACAGGGTATTAGATATAGTATTTTGATTTCCTAAAGGGGCTAAATTAGCCCTAAACCAAAGACTTCTTTGAACCCCACCTAACAAAGCTTAAAAGAAAACCTTGAAAGAATCAAGCTGTTTCCAAGTAACTTAACTGCATGTCAGAACAAAGTCCATAATTATTTAAAAGAATGCAACAAAATCCAGCACCCATAAACAAAACAAAACAAAACAAAAATTTACAATGTCTGTTATCTAATAAAAAAATTACCAGACATGAACCAAGCAGGAAAATATGACCCATAATCATAAATAAATCAATATAAAATCCAGAAATGACAGAAAGGATGGAATTAGAAGAAAAAGACCATAAAAGGTTGTTAGAAATGTGCTCCATGTGCTCAAGAATATAAAGAAAAACATGAATACAATGATAAGAGGAATAAAATAAATAAAAAGAAGACCCAAGTGGAACATCTGGAGATGAAAAATGCAACAAAAATAGTGAACATGAAGACACAAGGACAGAAATTATCCAAAATGAAGAGAAGAAAAGATTTTAAAAAACTGAACAGAGACCTTTAAAAAAATGTCAAGCAGCCTAGCATATGGTAAATAGAGTTCTGAGAGGAGAGAGTAAAAACATAAAATATTTGAAGAAATTATGCTTGAAGATCTCCAAAATTTAATAAAAATGGTGAATTTTTAGATCCAAGAATCTCAACAAACTTCAAACAAAATAAACAGAAAGAAAATGACATAGACATATTATAGTTAACTTGCTAAAAAACAGTGGAAAAGAGCAGCCAAAGAAAAGAAGTCAGATATAATAAGAACACGTTTCTTGTCAGAAACTGTGAGCCAGAAGACATCTTTAAAGCACTGAAAGAAAATACAATGGTCAACCTAGGATGTTATACCCACTGAAAATGTCTTTCAAAAACAAAGGTAAGGGCTTCCCTGGTGGCGCAGTGGTTGAGAGCCCGCCTGCCGGTGTGGAGGATACGGGTTCGTGCCCCGGTCCGGGGGGATCCCACATGCTGCAGAGCGGCTGGGCCCGTGAGCCATGGCCGCTGAGCCTGCGCGTCTGGAGCCTGTGCTCCACAGCGGGAGAGGCCACAGCAGTGGGAGGCCCACGTACCGCAAAGAGAAAAAAAAAAAAACAAAGGTAAATGCACACTTTTTCATACAGACAAAAGCCAGCAGGCCTCTACTACAAGAAATGTTAAAGGAAGGTCTTCAGGAAGAAGGAGAGTGGTAGTAGATGGAAATTTTGCCATAACAAAGGAATAAAGAACATTGGAAATGGGAAATACATGAGTCATACAAAAAACATTTTTCTCATTCTTTAATTGTGAGGTTTCTACTATATGTAGAATTAAAACGAATGACATCAGGACTTCCCTGGAGGCACAGTGGTTAAGAATCCGCCTGCCAAAAAAAAAAAAAAAGAATCCTCCTGCCAATGCAGGGGACACATGTTCAATCCCTGGTCCGGGAAGACCCCACATGCCGTGGAGCAACTAAGCCCATGTACCACAACTATTGAGTCTGCGCTCTAGAGCCTGCATGCCACAACTACTGAACCTGCATGCTGTAACTACTGAAGACCGCGTGCCTAGAGCCTGTGCTCGGCAACAAGAGAAGCCACCACAATTAGAAGCCCACGCACCGCAATGAAGAGTAGCCCCCGCTGGCTGCAACTAGAGGGAGCCTGCACGCAGCAACAAAGACCCAACGAAGCTCCCCCTGCCCCACGCCCCAAAAATGAACGACATCAAAGACTGGATGAAAGATTTTCTACCATACATAAAGTTGAAGATTGACTTTGGTGAACTAAAGATGTGTAATATAAATCCTAGAGCAATCACTAAAAACAAACAAATAAAGAGCAACAATAAAAAACTAAGGAAGTACAGATAATAAACCAATTATGAAGCTAAAATGGGATCATAAAACATAAAGTAAAATAAATGAGTAAAAGAGGAGGAAAGAAACAAAAAGCAGATGGGGAAAATAGAAAATAAAGAGCAATATGGTGATTTAAACCTAACATATCAATTATTCCATCACATATAAATAGTCTAAACATTCCAACTAAAAAGCAGAGATTGTCAGCTTGGAAAGAAAAATAGGAACAACTATATATTATCTATCAGAAACATGCTTTAAAGAAAGAAACACAGCTAGATTGAAGGAAGAGGATGACAAAACATAACTTTGCAAACTAATAAACAGAACACTAGAGTGATGATATTAACTTCAAACAAAGTAGACTTCAGAGCAAGGTATATTACTGAAGATGGAAGCGAACATTATATAGTTACAAAGAAGTTAATTCATTAAGAGGTCATAACGATCCTTAACTTGAATGTACCTAATAATAGAGCTCCAGAATACTCGAAACAAAACCTAAAAGAACTGAAAAAAGGAATAGACAAATACTCAATTAAATTTGGAAATTTCAATCTGCCTCCCTTGGGAACTGATAGAACAAGTTGGCAGAAATCAGTAAGTACACAGAAGACTTGAAGCACACAATTGACCAACTGGATATATTTGAGTGGTTCTGGGAATCAAGCTCTAATGATGGAATCCTGGAATTGGCTTACTCACCAGCCAGATGAAAATGACCTCATCACTAGTGGTAGCTATTGATAGTTCTTGGAATGCTGTAACAAAGCAATTGTTAAAGCTTTCACCTGTAGAAAATGGGGATGGCATACAAGGAGAAGGGTACACACTAGCCTGTAAAATGTCTCTGACATTTGAAAAGTATGAGGGGAAATAACTCTAAAGACTGTGGAATTGACTGGCCAATTTAAAGCAAAGGGTGAGGGGACTTCCCTGGTGGCCCAGCGGGTAAGCCTCTGTGCTCCCAATGCAGGGGGCCCGGGTTCGATCCCTGGTTGGGGAACTAGATCCCGCATGCGCGCCACAACTAAGAGTTCACATGCTGCAACTAAGACCTGGCGCAGCCTAAGTAAATAAATAAATATTTTAAAAAATAAATAAATGAAGCAAAGGGTGATCGCCAAAGGGAACCCTGGACAGCGTATAAAGATACCCTTATTTCTTTCTCCAGAGGGCAGCAGGAGCTAAATGCCAGGCATAATAATTAATTGTAAGAGAGGTAGAATTTAAGAGAAACTGAATTCTCAGGTAGGCAAGTCCTATGCCAAAGTTAGAGCCTCTCTGTTTGCAAACTATATCAACACATGCCTCAGCATCCTATACAAAATTCTTCCCAAATTCAATTGCTTTCAAGAATTGACCTATAAGACAAATCCTGAGGCAGCCCCTGCCAAGGCCCAGGTGGACAGATGACTATGACTACAATTCAGAAAAGTCTACAGTTTTCCCCTGAGAACCCAGCTCTGTCACCTCCCTCCGTCAGCAGCCAAGGGTCTGCCTTGTAGTCAGGGAGTAACAAATGCTTGGAGCAACTCCTCTCAGTTTGTCTCACATCCCTATTGGTGTCATTTAAGAGGATAGGTGAGGGTTTCCCTGGTGGTGCAGTGGTTGAGAGTCCACCTGCCGATGCTAGGGGACATGGGTTCGTGCCCTGGTCCGGGAAGATCCCACATGCCGCGGAGCGGCTGGGCCCGTGAGCCATGGCCGCTGAGCCTGTGTGTCCGGAGCCTGTGTTCCGCAACGGGAGAGGCCACAACAGTGAGAGGCCCGCGTA
>NW_006791811.1:2657671-2673670 GCF_000442215.2 Lipotes vexillifer
GAGTGATGGCCTCTGAGCCTGCGCGTCTGGAGCCTGTGCTCCGCAACGGGAGAGGCCACAACAGGGAGGGGCCCCCAAACCAAAAAAAAAAAAAAAAAAAAAAAAAAAGAGGATAGGTGATCTTCTGAATGCATTTGATTTCTTTCTGGAGGGTGCTTCTAGACATAGCAGGGGAGCTGCAGGCAATTTCTGCTGTACACTCAGGGCTGGACTTCAGAGAGGAGAGAAGCAGAATTATTTCCCTAGAGGACAATTCAAACTTACTAGCGAAAAAGTTATGGGAGTTCCCAGCTGTATGTGTCTGGAAACATTTTGCTAGGCTTGGTCAGTTCAGTAGAAAATCCTTTGTGTTATGATTCGAGGGGGTTAGTGCAGTGAGGAGATCCTCATACCTAAAGTTGTTCAGAAGGCTGTTTAATGTGTTTAAGAGTTCCCACCTTACTGTAACACATTGCAAACCATATTCCAGTTACCTGTCTCCTATATTTTCTTTGAAATCACCAATAGAATTAAACAGTTGGGCTGGTCTCATCTCTTCTAAGAAAAGAAGGAGAAAAGGCTAGCAATGAGACAGACATATAGACATAAAGAAAGACAACCACCATCTACACTAACTACAAATCCTCTCTGATCACATAAAATGCTTTGCCACGTGACTCTGGAGCTAGCTACACTTGCCAGGTTGCATTTACCCACTTATGTTGGATTGCACCACCTGTGCTTCAAATGCTCTGGCCTTGTGAGATCCTCTCCCACAAGGAGGCATTTTGTGATGAGAATAACCTTATTAGCAGTAGCTAAAGATGGTGACTCATTTTTTGTATTGCTATATGTTGAACAGTCAAGCCCTGTCACTGGAGGTGAGGGCCTGAGGCCCCAGAACAGACAGAACAAGCCCCTGTGGCAGGGCTGGTAGACGAGCAGAGCTGCCCTGGCTTCTTACTGGTCTTGCAGCCACACGCCTGCTTCTTGAAGTAGCTCTTCTGGCTGTGCAACTACGTTTTTAGTTTTGTACTCGGCAAACTGTATGATTTTTATTTATTCTGCCTGAGCTTCTATTACTCCCTGATTAACCTTCTCCCCCTGCCCCGCCCTTGCCTCTCTCCCCTCCAGCTCATCCTGCACAGTGATGGCATAACTTTCCCAAAACCCCGCCCCTCAAGTCTAAAAGCCTGTTAGGACTGCTGGCTAGTCAGCACTTTAAGGAGGTCTCATTTTCTTTCGTAGCGTTCATGGCCCTTCCCAAGCACGATCACCTAACTCCCCACTCTCCCACCTAATCTCACCCCTGTTACACTTTCTGCAATGCTGCAATAGATGTTAGAGTGACTGTCTTTCAAAGCCCGAATCAGAACACTTGCTTAAGCAAATAAAAGAATAATCTGACCCTATTGGTAAAGAATATTTTCAATCTGTACAGTACTGGAACTGTCTAGGTCTTATATATGATATAATTTCTCCTTCCCATCTCTTGCCTGCCTCTGTGTCACTGTATTTTCTGCCTAGAAGAACTTTTGACTTCCTCAGTATCCCCACTCTCATTCCCCTGCCTGTTGGTACTCTATGTGTCTGTCCAGTCCCAGATTAAATGCACACCCTCCATTCACAGTTTAAATTAATTTCTCGGGCTTCCCTGGTAGCACAGTGGTTGAGAGTCCGCCTGCCGATGCAGGGGATAGGGGATTTTTGCATTAAATTTTGCATTAAAGCTAATTAAGGAACAGTCATACCACTGAATTTTTCTTTTCGTTTCTTTCTTTTTTTTTTTTTTTTTTTGGTTTGACAAAAAGTGTGGGCTGAGTTTATGATGATTTCTTGATAACTACCAGGACAGGAAGGAACTGCTACAATTCTTCTGGAACTCTTTGGCCTGAGATGAGCCTAGGGAAATGGGATACTTAAGAAAGGTGAAGGAGAAAAATTCAAGAGAAACTCTAAGCATAAGGTTCATGTTATTTATGGGGAGTTGTGTTGTGCTATTGCTGACGAGCATTGTGCTACAATAAAATTTTTCTAGGTTCAAATTTAAGTCCTCCACTTATCAGCTGTGTGACCTCAGATGTATCATTTAATATCTCTGGTTTCCTCACCTGTAAAACAAGTATAATAGTATCTGACCAACCTATTGCATGGCAACCTGGAATACAAACAGTGCTTGAGAACCATGTTTGTACTGTGCTTTGCATTACTTGTACATAGTAGGTTTGTACTTTCATTTCATCTTGTATCTGTTGTGATCACCAAATAACCCAGCAAGTTAGGAAAGAGTAGTTATTATTTCCATTTACAGATGACTAGACTGTGACTTAGGGAGTTTTGAAATCACACAGTGAATTTGTTGCAAAAGAAAGACTTTGGGTTCCCCAGCCAATAAATTAGTATTTGGGATTATAATTCTTATGTTATATGTTGTGCTATAATTCTTAATGTAGTTGAAATACAGCCACACTCCTTTATGTATTGTCTGTGGCTGCTTTTGTGCTAAAGGGCAGAGTTGAGTCATTGTAAAGGGACCATATGGCCTGCAAAGCCTGCAGTATTTACTTTGTGACCACCTAGAGGGGTGGGATAGGGAGGGAAGAGATATGGGAACATACGTATATGTATAAATGATTCACTTTGTTATAAAGCAGAAATTAACACACCACTGTAAAGCAATTATACTCCAATAAAGATGTTTAAAAAAATGTTTGCTAATCCTTGCTTGAAGTGCTTTTTGTATATATGAACTCAATCCTCCTAACAATCCTATGAGGCAGATTGTTTTAGTGATCCCATTTTGCAGTTGAGGAAACTGAGACATACGAAGGTCGAGTAACTAGATTAAGGTCAAAGAGTGAGTAGAGGGAGCAGATCAGGGAGTCTGGATTCAAAGACAATAATCTTAATCTCTTTTCATTACTGGCCTCTTTTACTCCTGTTGGGCTGTATTTCATTCACTCAACAAATATTCGTTGGGCAACTTTTTTTTTTTTTTTTTTTTGCGGTACGTGGGCCTCTCACTGTTGTGGCCTCTCCCGTTGCGGAGCACAGGCTCCGGACGCGCAGGCTCAGCAGCCATGGCTCACGGGCCCAGCCGCTCCGCGGCATGTGGGATCTTCCCGGACCGGGGCACGAACCCGTGTTCCCTGCATCGGCAGGCGGACTCTCAACCACTGTGCCACCAGGGAAGCCCTGGGCAACTATTAAGTGCCAGGCACCATTCTAGGATTTGGGGAGAGCATACTGTAAGCTCTCACTGGGCACACAGGCCAGAGAGGGAGAAAGACAATGAACAAGTAACAGATAAACCAGCAAGATTGTTTCAGAGAGTGATGAAGCCTGTGAAGAAAGTAGGCCAGAGTGACCCGGACAGGGAAGTGCAGGGAGCGGGGCGGAGAGGGAGAAGTGGCCAGAAATTGTCTGCTTATGTTGAACATATTTTGCCTTCAGTCTCCCCAAGGCAAGGCCCTCGCTTATTCTCGGTGTCTCCAGCCCCTGGCACAGAGTAGGCGCTCAGAGCCCCCGTGCTTCCATGGGAGTGATCATTCCTCCACCCGCCTTCCCACTGGCCTTTGCCTGTCCCTTCATCCGGCTTCACCTCCAACATGCTCACATGGCTCCTTCCATACAGAATTATGAGCCTCCAACAGTCATGATCTCTGACTCCCGAGTCCCACACACTTAGTCCAGAGACCTGTGCAGAGATGGCCCTCAAGAATAATTTTTAAATAAAATTTACCATCAACCGTCGACTTGGAGTCTTTCAAAAATAGCCGTGTGAGTTGAAACTCTAGTTAACGTTACATGTGGTCCACAGTTTTCTCTCCCTTACTGGAGGTAATGGGGAAGGAGCCATGGTCATTTGTTCCAACAGGCCAGGCACCAGTCCGCTGTGTGTCTCTGTGCGGGGCCGGTGGCACTCCCACGATGCTGCTCCCTTTGTCTGGCTCTGAGCCCTGGTGAGTTCAGCCCACTCATGGGGGTTTGGATTCCAATCTTAAGATACAGGAGGTGAGGAGGATGGAATGACCCAAGTCCCTGTAGGTAATATCCATATAAGGGGATACCCTAGTGGCTGCTGAAAGGTCCATTATAGATTGAGACCATAAACTCACAGGAAACACAGCTTTCCAGGAATGATTTAGGTCAAAATTCCACAAGTGTGCCAAACTAACCCCTTGCAAGTGTAAGCAAACCCAGAGCCCCTGTGACGTAGGATGGAAAGAATGATCAAATGCCTGACATGGACATTTCCAGGCCTGGCTTCTGGCCTGACCTTGTGTGACCTTTGCAATTGTCCCGGGCAGGCTGACTTCACGACACCTGTCTTCTGCAGCAGCTGTCAAGGCCAGCCCCACCTGGCCCCTCTCAGCTGGAAGCCGGCTCTGGCTGACACTGCCTGCTGTCACCCTGCTTATGCTCACGTTTGCCTTGATGATTTTCCTTTTGCCTCTCTCTCCTTTGCTGCTACCTCATGATGACATGACTCCTTTGTTACCCTTGTTTACTCATGACTACTAATCTCACATGTCTGAAAATGTCCTGTTGCCTAAAAGTATTTTGTTCTGGATATGAAATTTTTTCCAGGAAAGGCTGGGAACAAATCCTGGAGACAAGAATAAAAAGCTATTTGTATGTGTATTAGTTTGCTAGGACTGCCATAACAAATTGCCACAAATTGGGCAGCTTAAAGCAACAGAAATGTATTCTCTCACAGTTCTGGAGGCTAGACGTCTGAAATTAAGGTTTTGGCTCTAGGCTCTAGGGGAGAATCCTTCCTTGCCTTTTCCAGCTTCTGGTAGTTGCCAGCAATCCTTGGCATTCTTTGGCTTCCAGGTACATCAGTCCAATTTCTATCTCTGCAGTCACATGGACTTCATCCCTGTGTGTGTCTCTCTGCATCCAAATCTCCCTCTCCTTTCCCTTATAAAGACACCAGTCACTGGATTTAGGGCCCATCTTAATCCAGTATGACCTTGTCGTAACTTGATTACATCTGCAAAGACCCCATTCCCAAATAAGGTCACATTCTCAGGCGCCAGGGGTTAAGACTTGGATAGATCGTTTGGGGGGTGCATAATGGAACCCCATGCAGTATGTATTAGCTGTACTTAGTAATGGGAGTTCACACTTGGTCCGCAACATGCTGCCATCTGACGTATGCATTGCACTTTAAAAGCCCACCTCCAATGAGGAAGGGAAAATGGCTCTGCTGAGATGGCAGGAACCCAAAAAACTAGAGTGGTCTCATGACACCTTCCTGCCAGCTGCAGATAAATCGAATTAGTTTGCTCCATATGTCTCCTTCTGCACATTTTAGAGAGAACTCCACCTTGCCAGAATTTGGGGCTGTCTCTTTCTCCAACTTGCCTTTCTCATCTTTTACTTATTGAGCATGCGCTGTCACTGATCCTATGTAGGTACTTTCTTCCCTGAAAACTCTGAGGTAGAGCCTCTTAACACCACTTGCGATAAATCTGAGGCTTAGGAAAGCTAAGCAAGTAACCTGCCCACGAAAACACAAAGGGCAAGTGACACAGGTGAGCGCTGTGTTTGGCTCCAATATTCATTCATACATTCATTCGACTAATAATCACTAAGCACCACTTAAGTGTTAGACCTTAGTGATAAGCAGGGAGCCAGACGACCACGGTCCTGAGTTCACATTGTCGAAGTGGAACTCTACAGGATGCATAGGAATTAATGACAGCAAAGTGGGGAGAAGAACCTCCCAGGATTCCTCTTAAGAGGAGCTAAACTGTCTGAAATGCTGCCATTTTTAGCATGAGCGATGGGACCTATTCTGTCATATTGGTACACCTTAAAGATCATTGGAAGGAGTTTATCCTTAGAGGGGAAGGACTTTGTCATTTAAGATGGCTTAGGATTTAAGTCTACTCACGTCCCAGTGACCCAGCATCTACCACTCTGTTGCTAGCCTTTCTTTGGTTGAGTTCCCAACACTGCAGAACAGATAGGGCAAACCCCCAAGTAAGTTCAAGATCTATACAAGGGACGTGTGAAGAATACTTAAAGTTCAAAAGAGAATGTGGTTGGGCTTTGAAAATAACCAATGGGCTCTACCACCAGCTTTAGTATTTATGTCCCACAAATATAAGAGATTGTTACTTGCATTCATTTTATGTCCAAAATACTTCCAAAGGAAAGGAAGGAGTAGCTAAAAATTAGCCTGGGCTGGCAAACATGTTGCATGTTGTTGAGAATGTTGTAATCTTTACTCGTGTGGTAGTCTCAGTAAACTTGGGCTGGCTCCTGGTTTGGCATTTGGAATGGGTCTAGTTGCCACCTTAGAGAGCACTAGGCCAAGGAGAAATGATGGGGAGACCCCAGAGGGAGAGCCTGCTGCTCTATGGGTTTTTCTCATAGCTGCAATGCACAGCCCACTGCTGAATGATGAGCACCCAGGGCCTAAAATGAGCTCCCCTAACCTCCCACATCAGTTGAGGTCTCTTCTGATGGTGTCATTTCCTACCTCAAAAACTTTCTTTAAATTAATTAATTAACTAATGGCTGCGTTGGGTCGTCGCTGCTGCGCGCAGGCTTTCTCCAGCTGCGGCAAGCGGGGGCCACTCTTTGCTGCGGTGCAAGGGCTTCTCATTGCGGTGGGCTCTCGTGTTGCAGAGCATGGGCTCTAGGCGCGTGGGCTCAGTAGTTGTGACGTGTGGGCTCAGTAGTTGTGGCTCGCGGGCTCTAGAGCGCAGGCTCAGTAGTTGTGGTGCACGGGCTTAGTTGCTCCGCGGCATGTGGGATCTTCCCGGACCAGGGCTTGAAGCCCTGTCCCCTGCATTGGCAGGTGGATTCTTAACCACTGCGCCACCAGGGAAGTCCCTCCCCACAATTTTAAATCAGCAAAGCCTAGGAATATGTGTGGCACAGAACTCTAACTTTCTTAACAAGGAGGAGCTAAAGGGAAAAACATACCACTAGGAAATGATAGCGTGTCCTTAATGACAGCAAGGTGGGTGAGACTAGGAACAGTTGTACTTTAACATAGGCTTGTAGACAATTATTCTGTCTCCACTTGGTATGATCTGATTTGTCTTTCTAGTCTATGAGGTTATTTTCAGTGGTCCATAACAAAATGAGAAAAATAAACTAGTAAGTTTGTAAAAACAATGATTAAAATGAATTTTAAAAACTGGTATCTGGAGCTGGCCTTTCTTTAATGAAATAATTGTGATAGAAAATGGTTTTTTTATGTTCTTATTTGGTAAGATAGAAAGGTGGCAAACATATGTAAGTCCACCATTTAAAAAAAATTTTTTTTACCAGTTCATAAAATCCTCAAGTATGGGAATCAAGTTTGTTAAGAGTTAAAAACAAATAAAGGCCTCTGGTTGAGGGAAGAGGAAAAAGAGAAGGAGAGGATAGATGTCCTAAACTCTTGCAAAACGTTTCCAAAAGCTGTTCTTACTCTTTGTCCCGTTCCCAATCTGGAGTTCAGGACCCTATGGACTTTCAGAGGTCCTCTAATGAGGATACCTTGAGCTACTGGCAAAATGTCAAAAAGTCTAAAGAAAACTATCATTTGCCCACAATTAGTCTGTATAGGCTAGACAGCAGATTTCTCTGCTTGTGGCTAAACAGGTAAAAGGTCAATATAGTAATAAGGGTTATCTCATGGTGATCAGAAGCACTGATTAATGTCTGTGTGTCCATTAAGAAAAAGCATGAAAGTTATTGATGAAAATGTTTTATTTGAAACAGTTTGACAGTTTCTTAAAAAGTTAAATATAGAGTTACCATGTGACCCAGAACTTCTACTCCTAGGCATGTATATACCCAAGAGAACTCTAAAACATACAGCCATAGAAAAACTTGTATATGAATGTTTATAATAGCCCCAAAATGGAAACAACACAATGTCCATCAATAGACGAATAGATAAACAGAATGTGGATACCCATGCCATGGCATATTACTTGGCAATAAAAAAGAACAAAGTACTGATAGAGGCTGCAACATAAAGGAACCTTGAAAACATTATGCAAAGTGAAAGAAGCCAGACAGGAAGACCACATAGTGTATGATTCCACTTATATGCAATGTCCAGAAAAGGCAAATCTATAGAGACAGAAAGCAGATTAGTGGTTGCCAGAAACTGGGGAGAGAAGAATGGGGAGTGATCACTAATGGGTTTCATTTTGGTGTGATAAAAATGCTGTGGCATTAGATAGTGGTGATGGTTGTAACTTGTGAATATACTAAAAAACCACTGAACTGGACATGTTAAAAAATAGGAAAAAAAAACTTTAAAAAGTTATTTTTGTTTCATGGGTAGTATTATTTAACACATATGCGAGAAAAAGGATAAACATGAATCCTTGGAGTGATGTTTGGGAAACACTGCTATACACAGATTAATCTATATTAGGAGTCAGCTGTCTGTATCCTGAATTTATTCATATCCAAACAAACAAGGTGACATTCACATTACTTCTTACCGTTCAGAGGTTCACTCCCCCTTCCTATGTAACACCCTTAGTGCCCAAACAGCTCTCTCTGTGCCAAACTACAAGGAGTTCCAGGAAGAAAGGAGAAAGTGGTCAAATCCCCTTTGTCTCTCTTTGCCATGCTTGGAGAAAGTGCAAATTGGCCTGTGGAGAAGACCCAGAGAGAGAAGAGATGCCTAGCCAGCCCCCAGATGCTTCAGCTACCCCAGCTAAGGGGACAGACATGAGTGACGAAGCCATCATTATGGCCAGCACAACTGAGTCAGCAGATGTTGCCAGCCCCAGTCACTTCCAACAGTGACTGCATGAAATCCCAAAAGACAACCTCTCAGCTGAGCTCCATTATCCCACAGAACCAAGAAGGATAATAAGGAATTATTGTTTCAAGTCACTGACTTTTGGGGTGGTTTGTTAAATAGCCATAAGTAGAATGCATGAAGGTGATAACCATACTTACTGCATAGAAATGGTATGAAGATTGTGAGATAATGTATTTAAATGCCTACAGTAAGCAGTCAGTTAACTGCAAATTGTTATTGTCATTGTTACATTTAATTCTAGGCCTCTCTGAGGTCCTTATTTAAGGTAGCTAACTCATACATATGTTCCGCAGATGTACATTTTGCAGCTTTGAGAACAGAGAATAATTTGCCCCATGGAAGGCAAGTGTACATCAGCCAAAAGCCCTAAGGAGTTCTAGACTCCCTGCTCTTTGTTATATGTCTTTTTCTCTATTTTTTATATCTGGTTTTGTTGGGCTGGTTTCTGCTCCCTCCAGTTCCAGCCTGTGACTAGGATCTTATCTGCCTACTTTTGGGTATTACTTTGATCCACCAGTACAAACCACTTAAGATTAATCACCATACACAGCTGTGCTAGTTGTCTGTTGCATAAACTCTTTCACTCAGTCTTGCTCTCTTTCCAAAGTGGAAAAAAATTTAAAAAAAAAATCCTTCGGTGTTACCAAAGATATTTATTAATCAATGTGCCAGAAGGTCTTGTTCTGTAGTATTTGAACCCTAATGCAATCTAAGCAGGTGTGCTTCCATGCTTTTAAACTCACGCAAATATATAATCATAAATTTGCCCAGGTTTGGCCTTCCACACTTATCCAATGTGATCGAGGAGTGAAAGGGCATCAAGACTCACAAATTGATGGTGATGAGGCTGGGCCTAGATGAACTAATGGAGCATGTATCAATATTTTTTTTAATCTGAAAGAATTTTGTAAGGACCACAAATGAATCGTCATGTGACCTGGCTTTGATAATCATATCTGATACTTCTGTGGTTGTTTCTCCTTTCAAAGGGCTTTCCCATTTGAGTCTCAAACCTTCCCTCGAAGAAATTAGAACTGGAATTTTCATTCTTATTTCACAGATGAGGAAACTGAGGTTCAGAGAGATTAAACAATCTCCCAGCTCACAGTCTAAGACTGTTTCCGTGATAATAAAGTAACTTTCGTTAGGCCAGCAAGGAAGTTCCAACTCAGTAAGAGAGAAATAGAAATTCATGAATGTCAAGATGGAGTAAGACTTTTTCTTAAGTTATTACACAGGGATTTTTATTGTGTTTTTGTACTATGGGTGTACGATTCCTTATCTACAATCTCTGGGGTTGTACGTGCTTTAATATTTAGAGTTATTTCAGATACACACACACAGACACATTCAGGGAATACCGTTAATTAAACATATTAATTTTTTGCAGCACAATGTGTAAATATTCATATTAAAATGAGATAAAGATTATAAATAGCTTTATTCCAGTTCATATCAATCAGATTTTACCACTAAGTGAGCTTGCTAAAGATTGGTAAACAAAACAAAAACTTGTTTTTCAGAGCTTTTTAGATTTTAGGGTTGTGGAAAATGGATTGTGAAATTGTGTACAGACTATGAAGATGATCACTTGCTCGTGCTTTCTGCTGTCGGGAGTGTCACTCGCTGGCTGGGTGAGATGTTCTCAAGCTTTCTGCAGGAAGGCTGACTAGAACAAACAGTTTGCACCTGCTTGTCTGTCTTCTGTAGCTGGCACACTCTCAAAGGAAGGGCCTTGGCTGAGTTTGAAGTGTAGTTCCAGGCTTTGGGGAGACAAGCCAGTGAACTCAGCTAATAAACTCTTTTATCCAAAATCTCTAAGGGCGAGAGGAGAAAGGAAAAAGAAATTAAGATGGAATAGCAGCCGGCTTTCAACTCTCTGAGAGCTGCTCATGTGATGAAGCCAGAGGCATCTCATCAAGAAAGTCCAAATTTGATGAAGCAATTTTATTCTGGAAGCCTTAGATGAGTCAGACCTGCAAGGAACCCATTATAAAGTCATCAAGATGGTTTGATAGAAGTGGGATCCATGCATTAATATTAATGGCAGTAATAATTATGATACCACTCCTCCTTTTGGTCCCTGCCTATGAAACAAGGCTGGGCCCTTTCCTGCACCGAGAGGGGACAGAGAACCTTTTCCAAGGACACTTAAGCTTGCTGCATTTTCACAACTGGCCTTCTTTTCAGCATACTTCCAATGGAGCAGCATCAGTTTTGTTGTCTGGTCATCCCTGGGGCCCTCATTGGTTGAACGGCACTTTGTGTCAAGGTGGCACTTCTCACTGGGGTTGGGTCAGTGGGGCAGAGGTGGGGGAGTGTGTGGCCCGGGGGTGAGCCCAGAGCCCACAGGCCCCCATGGCCCACACTCTGCCGACATCTCCTGACTCAGTGTATATCAGGATGTCCAAGCAACTACTCAGCCAGCAGCAAAAGGAAAACGTTCACCTCTGATAAAGGAGAGAGGAAATACATTTTGAACAAAGCTTTTTTTGTATTGTTTTGTTTTGTTTTTTACTCTGCTCACATTTATTTACCTCATACTTCATCTGCAATGATTTTTGAAATCTAATCAGTTGTTTGGTATCTTCCTTGTTATAAATAAAAAATATGAGGTTCGCTAATCTCTGCAGTGTTAGCTTCTTTTGCGGAGTGATTCGCTTATCTCTTGGTGTACCTGACTCAATTCAGTTTGTGAAAAGACTGTGTTTTGAACACTTCCTGTGTATGCAGAGCTCTGATGCCACAGTTAACGGGTTTGAATTCCAGGCCTACGGCATGAGAAGTTTGTTGTGAGACTCAAATGAGGTAATAAGAGGACTGGTTACATAACAGAAGCTCAAGAAAGGTTTATTATAACTAGATGTTAGGGGAACATAAAGGTGAATAACACACACATACTTCTTTAGTGAAGGGAAAATATGGAATGGATTTTTAAATGGCTTGAGGGCACAAAGAGGAGAGAAATTAATTTTTTTTTTTTTTTTTGCGGTATGTGGGCCTCTCACTGTTGTGGCCTCTCCCGTTGCAGAGCACATAAAATTTCACAACATAATTCCAACCCTATCCCCTACTCCCAATCACACATTTTCAAGAGGCACAAATAATCTATTCTAGTCAGTTTTTATGTAAGTTGAGTTGCATATGTTGTGTTATTGTAAGACACTTACTCAGCCTAAGTTTATAGTAACAAGGAGATGAAGCTTTTGGTAGATGATGAAGACTTACCTTACTTTGATTAGAATTCTAGAGTCTGTGATTATGGAAACTCAAAATCCCAGCTTTCAGCTACTGTGTGAGTGGAGCTTACAACCATGCTACCTGCCAGCTAAATGCCTGTGAGTGAATTGTCCAAGGGCTATGTATTTTTCACTCACTAGAGTAGCTAAAATTAAAAAGACTGACAATACCAAGTTTTGGTAAGAATATGGGGAAACTAGAATGCTCTTACTTTGCTCATAGGGATGCAAAGTGTTATAGCCACTTGAGAAAACAGGTTGGTAGTTTCTTAAAAATTAAACTTACATTTCATACATGAACCAGCAATTCCACTTCTAGGTATCTACCTGAGCAAACTAAAAGTATATGTACACACAAAGATTTGCATGTAGATATTCATAGTAGCATTATTCATAAGAGACAAAGCCTGGAAACAATTCAAATGTTCATCATCTGATGAATGAATAAGCAAAATATTGTGGTTCCATGCAGTAGAATATTAATTGGGAGTAAAAAGGAATGAACTACTGATACATGTAACTATATGAATGCATCTCAGAAAGAAAGAAGACAGACATAAACGACTGTATACTTCCATTCCTATGAAATCTCTAGCAAAAGCAAAACTAAATAGCAGCAGAAAATAGATTGAGGAGCTAGGGGTCGGGGGGGCAGGGGTAGACCATAAGGGGACATGAGGAAACTTTTGGGGGCTTTGGAAGTATTCTACATTTTGATTGTGGTGATGGTTACATGACTATAAATTTTCTAAAGCTCATATAACTACACAGTTCAAGTGGGTGAATGTTAAGGTATATAAGTTACACTTCAATAAAGCTATGAAACAGAAGTGTTATGTATTTTTTAAGTTCAGCTATATTATTCTTTTTCAGAGTTGCATATTTATTTTAGAAAGTGTGCATGGTATAAAAATGAAAAACAAAAACCTTGATTCCACCCACCAAACATAACCACTATTAAATTTTTAATGAGTTAAGATTGAAAAAAATATCATACCCTGAGAGTTTTCACTTAATATTATATCTTGAGCATTTAAAAAAATTCTTCAAAAATCTAATTCTTCAAAATATAAATTCTTCAAAAACTCTTCAAAAATATAATTTTGGGTGGCTACATAATGGTCTGCTGTGTGTGCTACAGTAGTTGACTTACTGACCAGCTCCCCTTTGTTAGACAATTAGATGTTTCCATATTTTACTCTTTAAAGTTAGATTCTTTTTTTTTTTTTTTTAATTTATTTACTTTTGGCTGTTTTGGGCCTTTGGTGCCGCGCAAGGGCTTTCTCTAGTTGCGGCGAGCAGGGGTTACTCTTCATTGCTGTGCGCAGGCTTCTCATTGTGGTGGCTTCTCTTGTGGAGCACAGGCTCTAGGCACACGGGCTTCAGTAGTTGTAGCACGGGGGCTCAGCAGTTGTGGCTCATGGGCTCTAGAGCACAGGCTCAGTAGTTGTGGCGCACGGGCTTATCTGCTCGGCGGCATGTGAGATCTTCCCAGACCAGGGCTCGAACCTGTGTCCCCTGCATTGGCAGGCGGATTCTTAACCACTGTGTCATCAGGGAAGACCCATAAAGTTAGATTCTGAAAGTATAATTTAGTTCCAAAGGTTATGAATAGATTTTGAGGCTTTTGATAGATATTTAAAAGTATCTATCTAGAATCTTTCAGAACTATCGTGTAATCAGTGTAAGAGAGTGACCATATATATTACTGCTACTCTGGCACCACTGAGTGTTTTCTTCTTTCTCTGTTTCTTCAGAGATGTTAGACTTCTTTGATTTCTGGTGAGGTTGATTTTTTTCTTAAGTGCTGTGGCCGTCCCTGGGGTGGTTCACACACAGTTCAGTCATTCTCCCACTGGGAACAGGATAGGTTTTCATTTCTCCCCCTTTGAAGATAGGCTTGCTTTGGCCATATGACTTGCGTTGGCCAGTGAAATATGAGTGACATGACATGTCACTTCTGGCAAGGAGTTTTAAGGGCCAGTGCAAAACTTGCCACATCCCCTCTTATCTGCCTGGATAACCATGGAAGCATGAGTCAAGATGACGCCTCTGCCAGTCAAGGTCCTTGAGTGACCCTGTTGACCAGAGGTCCCCACCCGACTCACATTGGGAGGTAGCATGAGTGAGAAATAAACCGTATTAAATCACTGAAATTCAGGGTTAGTTGTTACTACGGCATAACTGAGATTATCCTGTCTCATGTATTTTTGTATGATAATAAGGTGAAACTTTGATCCGTTTCCTTCCACTTTAGAAAAATGCATAAATTGGTACTAGGGTTGTGTGATTATGAAACAAAGGAAACCATATGTCTTCATGGCCAATGATGTTTCAATCTGAAAGTAATTTCCTAATGCATTTCTATAAATAGAGTGAAGAAAGGAAGTTATTTGGTTCATAGGAATAAAGTAAACCACGGGTTTTTATGGAAATGGCACCAAAACTTCAGTGAGGAAGGGAAAAATCAATTCTGGGACTCTGAATTGATCTATATTTAATTTGTTTCGTGTCCTTCTACTATTGTTACCCAGACAACGTTGTGAGCATTGTGATTTAACGAAAGCACCCCGTGCTGCTTTGATGAGACGTGTTTGGGGGGTACACAGGGCATGTTGTAACAGTCATGCTGCTGCCCATGGATGGAACATTTTGTGTTTGGATCTCAAACAGGAAGTCATTTTTCTTGTCAAAGGAAAGATAATAAATGATCTTTCCCAAGGCCACACAAGCAGAAACCCACACAGGATGCAGAAGGTCAGGTAGAGCTCCAGTGGCAGGGAAACAGAGCCTCACATGAATGGCAAGGAGATAATATCTTGCAAATAATATCAGTGGATAGATCAGAAATGTTCTGCCATAGGTATCAAGGACCCCAAAGAAGTGGCCTCACAGTACAAGTAAGCCTGAGATTTAGGGCCAGAATCCACACAGAATCCACAGAGCTCATAAAATGTAAGAAGAAAAGAAATCATGCCAAATGCCACTGGCTAAGTATTTTCACCCTACAAAGTGATAAAGCTCTCCTACATAGTATTTTTTGTTGTTGTACACAACATGTCGTGTGTGTGTGTGTGTGTGTGTATGCGTGTGTGTGTATACGTAGGTATTCATAGTCTAAGTACAATCATTCTCAAAAATCATTTTGCCATCGTTAAAAAGTCCCAAGTTTCAGAACTCTTCTGGGCATTGCTATAGAGAGATATCTGGGCTAGTGGATTCTTTACATGACTATTACAGTCAAGATTCTGGTGCCCAGAATGGGAAAAACAATAAATAAACAGCATCTATACATCCCATTGTCTCTGCTAAACAATGTATTGCTTTGTGGGTTTTTTGTTTGTTTGCTTGCTTGTTTGCTTGTTGAGAAGAGCTATTGGTAAAGCATGAGTGATTTTTTCATTTACTATTGAAATATTTAGAGTGACCTTGATGTGGCTGATATAGGGGAAAAAATATCAAATAGCAAAGAAATAGTAGGAGAATTATAGCTGGAAACAAGGATTTATAATGAACTTAGGTTAAAATCACAAAAATCAGCAAACAATTTTTATGTTTGGAAGAATCATTAATGATTTTTGTTAATGATTCATGTTAATCATTAATTAATGATTAATCTTAATCATTAATATTCAGATTTTAAATTTTGATTTCAAAGCCATTTTTAGTGAGAATATAGGAGAATTTTTACTTTTTCAAAATCAGAATATTAGACCACATCTTTGCTGGATTTAAATAATCACAAACCATCCATTAAGCAGCACGACTGAGCACAAAGGGAAAAAAAAAAACTACAGAACTACTGCTAGAGAAGATGATAATAAAGAGGTGAGAAAGCAGGTTAATTTTCTTCCCCTGTATATTTATAAGTAAAATAGGAATAATCCTTATAGTCATGGGGATTGATTTTGAAGGTCGTTACATCTTAATAATAACAACTAATATATATATATATATATATATATTTTTTTTTTTTTTTTTTTT
>NW_006791811.1:2673755-2686213 GCF_000442215.2 Lipotes vexillifer
GGTACTCGGGCCTCTCACTGCTGTGGCCTCTCCCGTTGCGGAGCACAGGCTCCGGACGCTCAGGCTCAGCGGCCATGGCTCACGGGCCCAGCCACTCCGCGGCGTGTGGGATCTTCCCGGACCGGGGCACGAACCCGTGTCCCCTGCATCGGCAGGCAGACTCTCAACCACTGCGCCACCAGGGAAGCCCAACAACTAATATTTATTGAGTATCTACCACGTGGCAGACAATTTAATCTTCACAAAAACCCAGTCAAGTCAGCTGTGGTAGACGCTTACATCATGGTCCCCAATTAGCCATACCTCCCAGTATTCACACCCTTATGTATTCTTTCTGTGATGACTCTGAGCTTGGCCATATGACTTGCTTTGGCTAATGAGACACTGGCAAGCATGATATAAGCAGAGGCTGGATAAGTGCTTAAACATTGGATTTGTCCTCTTGAGATCTAGTTGCAACCTAAAAAGCTCAGGCTAAATTACTAAATGATGAGAGGCCACATGGAATGAGGCTCTGGAGCCTGAGAGGTCATCTTAGATTATTCTAGCCCTAGCCAAGCTCCCTGAATGCAGCTGTATAAGGTATTCAAGCAAAACCAAAAGAAGAACCACCCAGCTGAGCCCTACCCCACAGAGTAAAAAAAAAAAACAAGAAATAAATAATTGTTGTTTTAAGCCACTATATTTGGGGGTGATTTGTTACAAAGCAATAAGCAATGGAAATATGGGTAATATAATTTACCATCCACAAATAGGGAAACTAGAGCTCAAAGAGGTTAAATGTATTGTCAAAGTCTTATAATATGATTGTAATTCCAAATGTACCCCATGAAATCTCAAGTCCTTTTCATTATTCTCTCCTCTAAATTCCAAATTAAATATCTAAATCTCTCCTTAGCTAGATAATAGACATCTCAAACATAAGATGTCCCAAACCAACTCTTAAGTTCCCCCATCTCCTCTCTCTGGGTTCCCTACTTCAGTAAATGGCACCGGTACCCATCTAGTTGCTCAGGCCAAAAATGTGGAGTTATCATTGACCTCTTTCGTCCACTCACACCCCTCAACCAATCTCTTAGCAAATCCTTTCTACTCTGGCTTCACAGGATCCTCTGAATCTGACCCTACTGCTCATCACCTCCTCACCCCAGTGCAGGTTACCATCATGCCTTACTTGAACTACCTCCATAGCATTTGGGTTGGAGTGGGGGGGGGGGTCGGGGGGGGAAATGACACCAGAGAGAGCCAAAGGCAAAGGGAAAGGGGGCAACAGAGCCACACCTTCTGAGTTAACAGCTCTTGCTGTCAACTGCCCCACCCTGCCCCATCCCTAGCACTCTTGGTTATCTTCAAGGAAATGAGGCTGGAATCTGGCAGCCAGAGAGGTCTGCTACCTCTCCCTCCCCTTGCTACAGAGGCTTTAGCTCATTTCTAGAAAAGCATAGCAACTGAATGTTTGTGTAACACACCCCCTGCAACGGATTTGGGAATAAGTTTCTACCTCTGACTTCAGGCAGATTACAAGGGTAGGGGATTAAGGTCTCCAGCAGGTGTTACCCTTCCTCTGCACACTAAAATGTTGCTTTGGATTTTGAAGATTTATTCCCCCAGGGAGGAGATTTGGACAGGGGAAGGTTAACTGACTAAGCAAGGCCAGGACTTCCCATAGAGAATGTTCTTCACAAAAAAAAAAAAAAAAAAAAAAAAAAAACAGGATGTGTTAGCCCAATAATTCATCAAACTGCCTAGTCACAGACTAATAGAAAAATATTGCAGAATGCCTGCCTGTCAATCAATGTGCAGTTAGTTAAATAAACACTATGCAGATGTTACTTGTAAATATAGATTTAGACATTAATTGTATGCCTTACAGAGGCAAAAATATAATATCTCGTAACTTTACTTCAAATTCTATTGAAATCTCATGGCCTTGAAAAGGTGACCTGACATCTTGTAGGTTAGATCCAGGGCTGAAGAGACACGTCCCCTGCCACTGAGTGTACAATAACCAAACGCTCAAGTGACACTTGCCGCCCATACAGAGAAACATTGGGGGCCGTGATCCTCTGGGCCTGCTGGAATTCTCCTGACTTCAGGGTGCACAGCTGCAGCAGCAAATGCAAAGGCAGAATGTGTGTCTGCAGATGCCCCAAACCCAGCTCTATCAGCAATTCCCATTTTTATCTAAACAATTTCCTAACTGTTTGATATGCTTTTAAAAGAAAAAGGATGATCAACTATACTACTACTACTGCAAGTCCTACTGTGCCCCAGGAGTTAAGTGCTTTATATGCTATTTTCCCCCTATTTAATCCTTACAACAACCCTGTGAAGCAGGTTCTATTTTTACCCTGTTTTTTTTTTCAGATAAAACGTCTGGAACATGGAAAAACACAGAGTAATCAAAGTTAGCTCACGGATAATGCGACAACAAATTGACACCATGTAGCTCCTAATGAGACGCACTCAGATGGAAATAAAATCACTTCTATGGTTTTCTTGCTCAAAGTGTGTAGACTGAATTCAATCAAGGTCAGACACACCCAAATTGAGAGACATTCTAAAAAATAGCCGGGCAGTACTCTTCAAATGTGTCAAGGTCATGGAAGACAAAGATGTTGAAAATCTGTTCCATATTAAGGGAGACAAAACAAGACAACTACATGCGGCATGTGGACCTGGACTGGATTCTGGACCAGAAAAAGAACATTAATGGGGACAACTGATGAACTTAAGGACTGTGGATCAGATAATAGTATTTTGCTAATGTTAACTTTCTGATTTTTATCATTTCACTGTGGTATGAAAAATGATAACATTTGGGTAAGCTAGGTGATGGGTATTCAACAATTCTTTGTGCTGTTTTTCTCACTTCTTTTTTTTTTTTGGCAAGTCAAAAGTTATTTCAAAATTAAAAATTGAAAAATGGAAAAAAGAAAAAAAAGTTTAACAAAATCCCCATAAAGTATGGCATCCCAGCAGGGAATCTCAGGAGACATAGGACGTGGTACCAAATAAGGAATGGAAAATGAGAATGTTTCTCTTCCCACACCTCTTGATACCATTTGAGGTTTTTTCTTGGAGTAGTTCATCCAGAAGATAAATTTCTCTAGTGTAAAATTCTTGTGAATGACAGGCTGTTAGATTTGGAAGATAACTTAGAGGTATTCTTAGGGGCCTGGTTTTGCAAAAAAGACACCTGAAGCTCAGAAAGGCATAGGGATGATGGGCCTGAAATCACACAACGGGAGAGCCATGATTAGCGCCCAGCAAGTTCTTCTGGGTCATGGGATACTATTTCTCTTCCACCACTCATTTCTGAAAGAGGGCACCTCTGTGCCAGATGGAACTCAAGCCCAGAATCCATGGTTTAGGGGCCTCATCCATTAGCTCTGTGACTCTTTCTACCCACCCGCTAGAGGTTTACTTCTGCAAGCCAGATAGTCATTCATTCATTCAGCATATATCTATTGAGTCCCTCAACTGTCTGGTGCTGCTTGAAGGGCTACAGATAAAGCAACTATCAAAAACAAAGTTCTCAAATTCTAGTGGACCGGCCTGGGTACTGATCCATTTTCCGTCACTAATGACCTGCATGACCTTGGAAACACTCATTTACAGTTTTCTTTTCTACAACATAGAGAAGATAGAATTATTGAAAGGTTGTTCCAAGTATTAAATATCACACCTAAGTTCTTAGGAGAATTGTCTGGCATGGAAGTAGTCAATAAATGTTAAATATTACTCTTATTTTATTCTCTCCAACTTGAAACCTTGTCAGTTATGTTAGTTGGTGGGGATACCCGGGAGTGCTCAGAAGTTCTATAGAATATTTCTAAATGCATTGAAAACTCACATTTAGGAAGGTGAGTTTTTCCAACAGAGTGATTTTCCATTTCCTACTCCATTTCTTTGTTATTTTCAAAGGTAGACAAACAATAAAAAGAAAGGGCAAGAAAGGCCAGCTGAGAAAATTGGTACTGAGTGAGGAATTCAAAAGGGAGTTTTAATATGCAGAATATCTGATAGGTTTTATCTAGGTTCAGATGAGACAGTTCTTGGAGGCTGGTTGCATCTAGTCTCTTCATGGGCATAATTTTTTTTTTTTTTTTTTTTTTTTTTTTTTGCGGTACGCGGGCCTCTCACTGTTGTGGCCTCTCTCGCTGCGGAGCACAGGCTCCGGACGCGCAGGCTCAGCAGCCATGGCTCACGGGCCCAGCCGCTCCACGGCATGTGGGATCCTCCCGGACCGGGGCACGAACCCGTGTCCCCTGCATCGGCAGGCGGACTCTCAACCACTGCGCCACCAGGGAAGCCCCATGGGCATCATTTGAATGCCACTTTAGCCAACCCTTGATTATTTTCACAAATGGAAGGAATAATAGATACCGTACATAAAACTAGACAAGCAGAACCCACTAATGCTGCTTGGAACAAGCTTCTGGGGCTTGCTATATCCTGAGTATATGACCATTGATCCTCTGCCACATTCCTTGTCACCTGCCTCCCCAGGATCAGGTCCATCTAGGTATCCACTTTCTTCCCCTGCCCCACCTTTCCCATAGCACCCAGCAGAGGACCTCAAACAAAGAATGTGTTCAACGAATGTATGTGAAATAAATAAATAAATCCATTTGGGGGAGTCAAGCAATCAGAAAGTAAAGTCTAATTGTAGTGAAAGTTCCTTCCATTCATTCCAAATTCTGTCTGTCCACACAGAGATGGTTGGAACTCAAGTGAATAGAATGTATTTCAGTTTCACAGGCTTCCTATAGAACAATTTTCAATGAGAGGGTTATGGTCTTATATTCTCAGTCACAAACTCTTTAGAGAAATGACACTAAATAAATCTAATCAATACATCTATTTGGCTATATATCCTATAGACCTGTGAGCAGAATTCATTGGTATTACAGTATGTGTATCTTCACCTTCCTTGATAAGCAGGGATGAATCAGTATTTTTTAGAAGTGCCCCTGGTGATGCTACGGAGCAGCCAGTGTTGAGACTCAATGCCGTAGATGCATTACGTGGTCACGTACCCAGTCCAGCAGATCATGGCATTTGTCAAATCCCAATTTCAAATTTTTGGAGGAAAGAATCTGTGTAACTCAGCTTGGGTCAGGTAGCTACCTCAATTCCAGTCAAGTTGGCCAGGCAGGCAGGAACACATAGTGCAAACAGGTTTTCTAAGGACCCCATTCTTGTGATAGTCCAGGCAGTTCTTTTTTTTTTTTTTTTTTTTTTTTTGGGGTACCTTTTAAAATAGAACAGTCCTTTCCCCTTCGCTACCCATCTTCATTTTTTTTATGCTTGCGGCCATGGCTCACGGGCCCAGCCACTCCATGGCATGTGGGATCTTCCCGGACCGGGGCACGAACCCGTGTCCCCTGCATCGGCAGGTGGACTCTCAACCACTGCGCCACCAGGGAAGCCCACAACATTGATTTTTTTATGTCTGCATTAAATATACATATATTTTTAAAGAATTTGCAAGGTAGGATGTGCATAAAATTATTAAATTGGAACTGACAGCCCTCTGGTCATCTTTACTTCCTCGAAGAAATAGCCTATTTTCCTGGGATTTCTTCTCGCTGGATGTTCAGAGGACTGGACTCCAGGATCTGCCCCATAATTCACTGTGGTTCATATACTCTTTTGGGGCCTTAATTTTCCCATCTCTGAAGTTGGTATTAAGTCTTTTTTCTATTTATTATTACTAACAAGAGCAACAATACAATTATGGTTACTGTTAAGACTTGTATTTGTTGAACTAAATATTACCATGTACGTGTAGGAATAAGACCCCAAGTACTAGAGCATGGCCTCACATTCCCCCAAAACGGGGAGTGCTTGTTTTATTTTTGTTTTTTTTGTTTTTGTTTTTGTTTTTTGGCGGTACGCGGGCCTCTCACTGCTGTGGCCCCTCCCACTGCGGAGCACAGGCTCCGGACGCGCAGGCTCAGCGGCCATGGCTCACGGGCCCAGCCGCTCCGCGGCATGTGGGATCTTCCTGGACCGGGGCGTCATTCCTTATAAAAGAAAATCCCCTGCATCGGCAGGCGGACTCTCAACCACTGCGCCACCAGGGAAGCCCCCAGGCAGTTCTTAAAGAAAATGGGGGAGTGTTACTGCAGGTTGGGCAGATACCTAAAAATGTGATGTGGCAATATAGAGTTGTTTCTACTTGTTTCAGAATAATTTAAAGTAGCTTACAAAGACCAAAGCAATGTAAACACCTTTTTAAAGCATCATTTGAATGAAGAGACCTAGCGGATAAGAAAAGAAGTTGTAGGAGGAAGCAGATGACAAAGAGGTAAGGTTGGTGCTCCAAACTATGATATGAGGCCCAGAACACTCAACTAGCAGTGAATCTCAAATTTGGCTGTGAGTTTCTTTGCAGCAAACACAAAGAGAGTAAATCGGCGACATGATTCATAAGATAAGACATACCAGTCACTAGTAAAAGGGCAGCTTTCCCTGAACAGAGAACTTAGAAGAATTTCTCTTGTGTGATTTAGTGAGCCCTATTCTCAATGATCTTCCTGTAGGAAACAGGGCAATGAATTGTTATGACATCATTCTCTATAGGTCTATGACCTAAGGCCAAGGGCACAGGGCATGGCAAGTATAGAGAGCAGAGTGTAGCATGTGGTCCATGTAGAGTGTTTGAGGATGGATCCCAACTGGTGGAACAGAGAACAACTTTTTTTGAAACAAGACTTCATTTCCTTTTTTGAAGCGAAACCTCCTGCTTCAAATTTCCCTCAAGCCTGCCCTGTTCCCTTGTAACCTCAACCCCCAGCCCAGCCACAAACTCTCTGTTATCAAAGTTGGGTTGTTTACTTAACAAGAGCCTAGTAGTTAGCTAGACAGAAACCACATTTGGGTTGGTCCCCTTAAAAGAGCTGTGAGGAAGTTCTTTGAGGTTCTCTATGTCACTGACATTAGTCGGTTTACAGAGGACAGATGAGCATTTGTGAAATGGGGACATGAAACGAAAAGGAAATGAGAAAAGGAAATAAAGTTCAACAGACAGGGCACTGCCATTTTGGGTTCACTTTTCAGAAAACCCACCCTATCATTTATCCTCTACCTACACCTGTTTCTGAGACAGATTTCATTCTGAGTTCCATTTTTTCTTATCCAAGCAGGAGAATTTCTATCTCCATGAGTTGAGCAGGGTCAACATATTAAAAAACAAAACAAAACAAAACAACTGTGGCAAAGAATGTCTGTTGTGTGGGCAAACAGCATGAGGACGGGAGAGAGTCAGCCATGGGCCATTTGGAGATCATTTAGATAGTTGTCCATGCCTGCGGGCATCCAGAAACGGACTCCTAATCTGTGCTCTTCTTTTTTCTATAGATGTCTACTGGGTCCACTGAGAAAGCCTGGACCATCCCGGGGCAGAGAGAAGGAGGCAGTGGCCTTGGAAGGGGCATGATCCTTAGAGTCAGACAGGCCTGGGTTCTACTCCTGCTGTCAACCTATCCCAGCCTGTTTTACAACCTCTGAAATGGAATAATAATTCCTTCCTCTTGAGGTTAACCATAATGTAACAATGCCAAAGTTTAGAAGTCATACAGCACATAAATCAGGATCTGGCAAGTAAATAGGAGGTGCTCTATCAGTGAAGGTAGTTCATCCATCCATCCATCTACTTATTTTTATTCCCTTTTCCTGCTCTTTGCCAGATTTGAGTAACAGCTACACAGTCAAGCTAGAAACAAGAAATGGAGTAGCCATGAGAGATTTTGTGGTAAAGAATCAGCCTCCTTCAGAAAGAATCAGTTCCAGAGGAATATTCCAGGCCTCCAGTGAAGTGAATTCAGAGGTGCATAATTTAGTATTTCCCAATCCTTTAGATGTTAAGAGCAATGGAATGTGGGAAGGGAGCTGACTTCCTCCAGTAATGGGAGGTTCTCACTGCTTCGTTCACCCTGAATGTTTGTCTTGTGGCCCATGCACAGGCTCTTAGGTATCCACCTGTCCATCTGCCCTTGCCGTCCTGCAGCATGGTTCTGGTCAAATACCTACTTCTATAGATACAGTCTTCTCACTCCCTACCATTCAGAAAAGAGAGTTCTAATGCTATTTGTCTCTATACTCTTGAAATGGGTCTATCTGACCTTCCTAGGCTGCTTTTAATCCTTTATTTATAACATTAATTTCTTTCTGATTATCAAAGTAATATTTTATTATTATAAAAATCTGAAAAGTACAAACAAACTAAAAACAAACAAGAAAAAACTCAAGGAGGAAAGGAGCAAGTCCTGCTAATTGCCCCACCTAGAGATGTCAGGCCTGCTAGCATCTCCCCAGCCTTTTTGTACCCAGCACACAGGCATTCTCTTTTTCTCCCCTCAAAAGAATCACATGATGCATATCACGGTATGTGCTTTCTTTACACAGCAATATATTTTAAGCATTTCCACCATGCCATTAAATATTTTGCTTTCTTCTTATTTGAGTCTTTTTTATTTTTCTCAGAACCATAGTGAGAGCACCAAATCAGGAAGTCAGGAAACCAGGGTCCCACTTGGCTGGGTGACTGAGCAAATTATCCAGTCTTCATCTGGATGATCTATACACTCTGTCTCAGCATCAAAGTTTTATGGTTCCAAGCAGAATAGTAATCTTTTCTTAAAAAACAAATGGATTCTGGGGACTTCCCTGATGGTCCAGTGGTTAAGACTCTGTGCTTCCACTGCAGGGGGTGCCGGTTTGATCCCCTGTCCGGGAACTAAGATCCTACATGATGCCCCCTGGCAAAAAAAAAATTGATTCTGGATTTTAAAAACACAGACCCTCTGTAAAGCCCAGGTTTTCATAAGTTCAAATATATATAATCTTTGTGGGGGGAAAGATTGAGGACCATCAGCGGTCTTCCATGCATGCCAGAAGTTATTCAGAAAGGGAGGAAGAAATGCTTAAAATGCATCAGTGAGGTATGGACCTCTCCCACTGCTGGCCTTGGTCACTGGTATAAGTCTCTCCAGTTGCTGCTTCTGTGGCTTGCTGAATCTGAACTCTGGTCTCTACCCAACCTTGAGATCTTTATAGTTTACTGAGGCAAATTATTGTGGCTATAGAGGGAGCTGATCATGCCTCTCCTGTTACTTTAGCACTGTGACTACCCTCATAGAAGTCCTTACGTGTGTTATTTGTGAAAAATGTTTCAAGAAGCTCAAGAAATTTGTTTCCTTGATTAAAAAGAAAAAAAAAAAATCAAGATAGATCCTGTGGCCAACTGAATGTTCTTTTCACCGAGCAGAGTTTTCACCATTGAACCTACATTTTTTAGTCATTCCATCAAGTCACAAATTCCCACTGTTCTAAAACCTAGTATTTCAAGGATTATTTCCACCAAAAATACTTTCTAACCTCTTTGATTAGGTTATAGGTGGTTAAATGGAAACAAATCAAGACAAATAATTAAAAAAAAGAGATGAAATAAACAAGTAGTATTGCCAAGAGAAAATAAAATCATATAAAACACACACACACATACATATACTACATATATAATCACCATGTTTGGTGAAAACAATTTTTTCACATAAATATTTGGTGGAGTTCAGCGCAGAAGGTTTGGAATCTAAGGACCTACAGGGTGTGTCATCCTGAGTAAGCTATTGAACACCTCATTTGTAAAATGGGACAGAAATACTGCCCATGAGGATTAAATGAGAAGGTGAAAGTAAAAGCAAATCTAACCTGTAAAGTGATATGCAAATGTGAAAAAAGCAAAGTTTCTTGCCGCTCACAATAGGCAGATGCAAAAGATGCCAATTCTCCAAATGATTTTACTTTCCTTAACAGAGGTTCCCCAGAATGAAGCTGCTGTGTTCTTTGGGTTTGCACTGCTGACTGCGCCAGCTTCAGCAGAGTCATGCCCGAGGCTGACTCACACATGGTCTAGTAGGTGGAACAGGAGTTCATGAGCCTGACCCTTTGATCTCACTTTTACCAGCTGCCCTTGCTCAACTAGGTTACATACTTAGCTTCTTAGTGAGTCATTCTCTAAGATTTCAAACTGGGGCACTCAGCTTCGTCCTTTACTTCACTCAGTGGTCAAGAGGAAGTCGGGATGACGACTGGGAGAGGAGGGATTTTTTGACCCTGGGAGACACTTCCTCTGAGCTGGAGTGGCAGGGAGGGGCAGGGTGGTGCAGTGGAGAGTGTGCAGGAGTCAGGCCTGGGCCGCTTCAGCTGGTACAATCTCTGCCTGCTGTACCTCAGTGTTTCTTTGTTTTGTTTTGTTTTGTTTTTTTGCGGTGCGCGGGCCTCTCACTGCTGTGGCCTCTCCCGTTGCGGAGCACAGGCTCCGGACGCGCAGGCTCAGCGGCCATGGCTCACGGGCCCAGCCGCTCCGCGGCACGTGGGATCTTCCCGGACCGGGACACGAACCCATGTACCCTGCATCGGCAGGCGGACTCTCAACCACTGCGCCACCAGGGAAGCCCTCTCAGTTTTGTTATCTGTAAAATGACAATATTTTTGGCTCTAAATGAGTTGGATTTTTTTTTCAGCTTTATTGAGGCATAATTGACAAATATAAACGAGTTGATTATAATACTTATCCCTGATATTATACAATGTTTTAAATTTATATACATAATAGTGCTCGGTTTATTCTCAAAAGAATCCTGAGTAATAGATAGTGTGATAGTTATTAGTCTCCTACATTAAAGGTGAAGAAATATGGGCTGTGATGGTTAATTTTGCACATGAACCTCACTGGGTAAGGGATGACCAGAGAGCTGGTAAAACATTATTTCTGGTTATATCCATGAGCCTGTCTTCAGAAGAGATTAGCATTTGAATCAAAAGACTGAGTAAAGAGTGTCCTCACCAATGCAGGGAGGCATCATCCAATCTGTTGAGGTCCTGAATAGAACAAGGTAGAGGAAGGGTGAATTCCTTCTCTTTACTCGAGATGCCTCAGCCATCTACTCTTACCCCTGGACTCAGTATTCCTGGTTTTCAGGTGTTGAGACTCAGATTGAGACATCTGAGTCTCTATATCAGACTCAGATGGGCCCCCCGATTCTCAGGACTTCAGACTTAGATTGAATTACACCACTGGCTTCCCTCGTTCTCCAAGTGATAGCAGATCTCAGGACTTCCTGGCTTCCACGACTTTGTGAGCCAATTCCTGTAACAGCTCTCCTCTTATATAAATATATTTGTATATATTCCATCGGTTCTGTCTCTCTGAAGACCTCTAATATATGGGCTAAGAGAGACGGAGCACTAAAGTGCTCTAGTGGTTAAAACTCTTCAGTAGTTCCATGTTGGCTTCATAATGTAATCCAAACTCCTCAGCACGGTCACTATTCTAACCTCTGATCATTTCTTCATCTCCAACTCTACTCAAAACACCTGCAGTTTATCCAAGGCAGTGGTTCTCAAAGTGCAGTTCCTGAACCAGCAGCATCACTTCAGCACTTGTTAGAAATGTAACTCTTGGGGCCCACCTAGATGCACTGAATTAGACATTGTAAGGGTGGAGCCTGGCAATGTATGCTTTAAGAAGCCCTCCAGGCGATGGTGAAGCATGCTTACGGTTAGAGAATCCCTCTAAGGCATCCCAGCCTCTCTCTGCTACCTCTAGGCTTTACCTCCTGCTGTCCCTCCTGCCTGGAACACCCTCCAATCCTGTCTCAAGCTCCAGCTCTGGTCTTCTCACACTGTTTTCTGAGATCAAGAAGTATACTTTATTCACTCCTATATCCCCAGGGCCTAGCATAGTGTCTGGAACACAGTCAGTATCTAACAAAGGTTTGCTGAACAGAGAAATAAATGATTAAATGAATAAGTCATTGTGTGATACAACTACAACTTGCATCTGTGTCAGCGGACTCCAAGCCAGACAGGATTATGTACCAAAAGTGTCAGCATGATGCCTGGGTCATAGTAAGTGACCTACAAATGTCTATTCTTCTCAATTTTGCTCCCTTTTTCTCTTTTAAAACATTTTGCAAAAACTCAAAACACTGAATAAAGACAATGCTCTATTTTGATTGATTAACTGAAGAAAGGTGAAGAATGGTTTCCAGCCATCTACCTAAATGTCATGGTTTCCAAGAACATCACCACACTCAAAACTATGCTGTGCCATCATCAAAAATAATTTATCGTTGACTACTTAGAAAAGATAAATTTTCCTTTCTTCTCAATTATTTTTCATTTCAAACTTCTTTGAATAAAAATCTAAAATATTTTGGACATTTGAAAGATTAGCACTTGCACCATGATAATCCATATATCCAGGGGTCCCCAACCCCCAGGTCTCAGACCAGTACTGGTCTGCAGTCTATTAGGAACCAGGCCGCACAGCAGGAGGTGAGTGGCAGTGAGTGAGCGAAGCTTCATCTGCCCTCCCCATCGCTCCCCATCGCTCACATTACCGCCTGAACCATCCCCGGCCCCTTTCACCCCCCCAACCCCCA
>NW_006791811.1:2686269-2689000 GCF_000442215.2 Lipotes vexillifer
CCACCCCCACCCCCGTCTGTGGAAAAATTGTCTTCCACGAAACCGGTCCCTGGTGCCAAAAAGGTTGGGGACTGCTGCATATATCTACTACCTGGAAAAGGTTTTCTCAGACTCGAGACTAGGACATTTGCGTGCAGATAATTTTTTGTTGTCAGAGGCTGTCCTGTGCATTGTAGGTTGTTTAGCAAGATTCCTGGCTTCCACCCACTAGATGCCAGTAGCACCATTACCCCTAACTTGTGACAGCCAGAA
The DNA here is from genome assembly GCF_000442215.2 of Lipotes vexillifer. Lineage (NCBI taxonomy): Eukaryota > Metazoa > Chordata > Mammalia > Artiodactyla > Lipotidae > Lipotes > Lipotes vexillifer. The sequence continues at coordinate 2,686,522 of NW_006791811.1, forward strand.
ATGTCTCCAAACATTGCCAAGTATTTCTTAGGAAGTAAAAGCATTCCCCCTCCCCCATTAAGAATCACTTAGATCAAACAGCATTTTGCTATATTTGCTTTATTACACAATTTTTTAAAAACCTTTTGAAAATAAGTTGCATATATGCTGGCAGTTCACCTCCATATACTTTAGCAAGCATCTCCTAAAATTAAGAATCTTGACCTACATAATTATACCATTATACATATAAGAATGTCTAGAAAGCTCCAATACTATCTAATACCCAGTCCACAGACTACTTGTACAAAGCAATATTGGTATTTGAGTCTGGGAAAGGAAAATATAATTTACTGATTAATTCTGGTCCTATATCTGAGAAATGAATGATTATACAGTTGTCTTTGCTATTAGGTTGGGGCAAGGAATTTGATTTCAAATGGCTTCTCTTAGCTTCAGTGTTCTGGTCAAGTTTTCATGATCAAACTATAGCACAGTTGCATTAAGACACTTGGTGATTTAAAAAAAAAATAACAAAAATGAAAATAAAAGTCTTTTTAAAAAATGAAACACGGACCACAGGAATTGGCTGGCTGTACACTTTGGTACTTTCGATCCCTAGATATTTGCATTTTCTCCTTCCATCATTTCCTCCCTGACCTCACTTTTTTTCTATACAGCTTTGACAACTGGTACATCATCCTCTGGTTAATTCTTATTTGACTCCTCATTTCCTTTGCCCTCCCCCCACATCCTTTACTCTCAATTCTTGGCAAATCTATAGCCTTCAAAGAATTGAACTGTTACCTTCCTCTCACTTGCACCAAGGATCCTGTGATTTGCTGCAGAAAAATCATCCAGATTGATGCCACTATAAATCCTGGTCCCCATATTCAGCTGGGCTTCCACAGCCTAGAAATCCTGTGATGTCTCCCCTAATCTCTGCAGTGACCATTTCACAGACCTCAGACCTCTGCACAGTCTCGTTATAGATGACATCACCTCTTACTCACTGAGTCCAGAGAAGTTATCTGAGAAGAAAGCCTTCAACTTCCAGGCATGCAACCCACAAATTCAGGTGCATTCTATTCTAGTCTTCACTCCTAATTTCCTGCCTTTAGAAAGTTCTTTCTACTTCTGCCTAAGACCCATGCCTTTTGCTCTGTTATGGAGTCTCTTTGTCCCTTTCCAGGGACTTGGTCATCTCCTTATTCCTCCTCTCTCCTGTTTCTTTAATCACTCCCTTGCTTCTCCTTTATCTGAATATGCCCAGATCTCTCTCAGCTGACAAAGAACTCTTTCTTGATCCCATGACAGCCCTCAACTACTGCCTGATTACTTTCATCCTCTTAACAGCCAAATTCTTTGAAGATATTTCTGGAAAAAAACATTCATAGAGTTCATCAGGTTTTCACTCCTTCACTTCCAAGGAAACTGAAAACCTCTTCTCTACCTCTTTTCCTTGGGCGATCTTATCTACTCTTATGGCTTCAGTTGCCCTCCACGTGCTGCTGACTTCTGATCCTTCTGCTGAGTTTTCCATTTCCTGCATTTGCAATTGCACAAGCACCTCAAACTCATCAGGTCCCAGGGTCAACTTGTTACTGTCCCCCACTCTCAAACAAGCTCCTACTTGCTTCCTATCTCAATGACTGACACAAGCCCCTCTCGATTGTCCAAGGCTAAAACCAGGAGACAACCTAAATAGTTCTCAGTCTTACTCTCAGTATCCCATTGATACCAAGTGCTACAAGAATTCTACTTTCTAGAAGTGTCTCAGGCTCACACACTCAGTGCCCACTGTGACCATCCCCATCCACATGCCTGTGTGACTCCAACAGCCTTGTAATCAACCTCTCTGTCTCCATTCTTGCTTCTCTCTAGTCCATTTGACAGGACGCAATCACCATAATCCTCCTAATCTGCAGATCTAATGACATCACTGGCTTACAACCCATTAATGGTTTTCTGGTAGCCTTAGGATAAAGTCCAAACTCTAATTTGGCCACCTGTCCTTTTGTCAGCTGTCTACCTCTCCAGACTCATCTCAAGCCCCTTGCTCTCAACACCACCCACTCATAGACTTAGTGCTCCAAACAGAATGACTTTATTTATTTATTTATTTACTTTTAACATCTTTATTGGAGTATAATTGCTTTATAATGGTGTGTTAGTTTCTGCTGTATAACAAAGTGAATCAGCTATACATATACATATATCCGCAAATCCCCTTCCTCTTGCGCCTCCCTCCCACCCTCCCCATCCCACCCCTCTAGGTGGTCACAAAGCACCAAGCTGATCTCCCTTTGCTATGTGGCTGCTTCCCACTAGCTATCTATTTTACATTTGGTAGTGTATATATGTCCATGACACTCTCTCACTTCGTCCCAGCTTCCCCTTCCCCTTCCCCTTCCCCTTCCCCGTGTCCTCAAGTCCATTCTCTACGTCTGCATCTTTATTCCTGTCCTGCCCCTAGGTTCTTCAGAACCTTTTTTTTTTT
>NW_006791811.1:2689163-2692642 GCF_000442215.2 Lipotes vexillifer
TATGGTAGTTCTATTTGTAGTTTTTTAAGGAACCTCCATACTGTTCTCCATAGTGGCTGTATCAATTTACATTCCCACCAACAGTGCAAGAGGGTTCCCTTTTCTCCACACCCTCTCCAGCATTTGTTGTTTGTAGAGTTTCTGATGATGCCCATTCTAACTGGTGTGAGGAGATACCTCATTGTAGTTTTGATCTGTATTTCTCTAATGATTAGTGATGTCGAGCATCCTTTCATGTGTTTGTTGACAATCTGTATATCTTCTTTGGAGAACAGTCTATTTAGGTCTTCTGCCCATTTTTGGATTGGGTTATTTGTTTTTTTGATATTGAGCTGCATGAGCTGCCTGTATATTTTGGAGATTAATCCTTTGTCAATTGCTTCATTTGCAAATATTTTCTCCCATTCTGAGAGTTGTCTTTTCGTCTTGTTTATGGTTTCCTTTGCTGTGCAAAAGCTTTTAAGTTTCATTAGGTCCCATTTGTTTATTTTTGTTTTTATTTCCATTTCTCTAAGAGAGTCAAAAAGGATCTTGCTGTGATTTATGTCATAGAGTGGTCTGCCTATGTTTTCCTCTAAGAGTTTTATAGCGTCTGGCCTTACATTTAGGTCTTTAATCCATTTTGAGTTTATTTTTGTGTATGGTGTTAGGGATTGCTCTAATTTCATTCTTTTACATGTGGCTGTCCAGTTTTCCCAGCACCACTTATTGAAGAGGCTGTCTTTTCTCCATTGTATACTATTGCCTCCTTTATCAAAGATAAGGTGACCATATGTGTGTGGGTTTATCTCTGGGCTTTCTATCCTGTTCCATTGATCTGTATTTCTGTATTTGTGCCATTACCATACTGTCTTGATTACTGTAGCTTTGTAGTATAGCAAACATAATGACTTTATTTAAGTGCCTCAAATGAGCTATCTGGTCTATCTCTTTTCAAACTTTGCGTATACAATTTTCTCTGCCTACAGATTAAAGTCAACCACTGTCTTGAAACTATTGAAAACTACTGCATACTCTGCACTATGATAGGTAGGCCAAAAAAAGCCTTTATATTAATAATAGAAGGTCCTTATGGTTTATATAATACCTCACACTTAAAAAAATTGTTTTGGCTGCTCCATGCAGGTTGTGGGATCCTAGTTCCCCGACCAAGGATCGAACCTGGGCCCTTGGCAGTAAAAGCGCAGAGTCCCAACCACTGGGCCCCCAGGGAATTCCCAATACCTCATACTTCTTTTGTAAGTAAAGTTTTGGTGTAGGAGCAATGTATACTCATCCCAGAAAATTTAGAAAAAGCAGGTATATATGTAGAGTGTATATATAGAGATATAAATATATATAGACATAGATAAAGATAGATTTAAAGAATAGGGTCATCCTGTACATGCATATATTTTTAAACCAAACACTCTTCTTTGTGCTGAAAATTTTAGTAAATAATTTAATGGAACATCCAGTTATATGCCCCTCATAATTAGAACAGTAGCAAACTGTAAGAAACCACCATAGCTTAGCATGAGAATTGTTTTTGACTTTTGAAGAACTTCTTGCAACTTTCCAGCTACCTTATTTTTTTTTTATTGTGGTAAAATATACATGACATAACATTTACCATTTTAACCACTTCTAAGTGTACAATTCAGTGCCATTAAGTACATTTACAATGTAGCGTAACCATCACTACTGTCCATTTCCAGAACTTTTCATCATCCTAAACAGAAACTATGTACACATTAAACAGTGACTTCCCATTCCTCCCTTTCCCTGGCGCTTGGTAACCTCTACTTGTACACATTGTTTGTAATTTTTTTCACTCAATTTTCCAATACCTTTAACTATTCTGCAACATAATTTTTAATGAATGCAAATATTCTGTTGATTATACTGTAATTTATTTAACTGGGTTCCTGTGTTTAGATTTTTAGATTAAGCCCAATTCTAATTTTTTTTTAAATAAATTTATTTATTTTATTTTTATTTATTTTTGGCTGCATTGGGTCTTTGTTGCTGCGTGTGGGCTTTCTCTAGTTGTGGCGAGCGGGGGCCGCTCTTCATTGTGGTGCGTGGGCTCCTCATTGTGGTGGCTTCTCTTGTTGCGGAGCATGGGCTCTAGGCACTTGGGCTTCAGTATTTGTAGCATGCAGGCCCAGCAGTTGTGGCTCTCGGGCTCTAGAGCACAGGCTCAGCAGTTGTGGCACATGGGCTCAGTTGCTCCACGGCATGTGGGATCTTCCCGGACCAGGGATTGAACCCATGTCCCCTGCACCAGCAGGCGGATTCTCAACCACTGCGCCACCAGGGAAGCCCCCCAATTCTAATTTTTCACTCTCAGAACAACACTACACTGAACTTTCTTGCCTTATTGTTCGTTAAGCAGTTTTTATCTTCTCAAACCCTGCGAGGATTCAGAATCAATCATGTTATTGTCACATTTAAGATGAAATACTAGGACAGTGAAACTACTCTGTATGATACCATAATGATGGATATATTATTATACATGTGTCCAAATCCATAGGATGGACAACACCAAGGATGACCTGTAATGTTAACTATGGACTTTGAGTGATTATGATGTGTTAGTGGACATTCATCAGTTGTAATAAATGTACCACTCTGATGGGGGATGTTGATAATAGGAGAGGCTAGCATGTGTGAGGGTAGAAGGTATATAGGAAATCTCTACTTTCTCCTCAATTTTCCTGTAAGCCTAAAACTGCTCTAAAAAATTATCTTAATTATAAAAAAAAATGGAAATAGAGTTCAAAGAGAGATTCTGAGTGGTCCAGTGTCTCAGGGCTAGGGAGGGGAGAGCTGGGCCTGGTACCCAGGGCTTCTAAGTGCATGTCACTATTCTAGCCTGTCTCAGTCTTGTCATTTCTCAGCTTAGCAGAGATGGCAGTTTGGACAGAATGGAGTATCAAGGGATAACAAGTACGTGTGGAGATACAGCTGAACAGAGCTGCCAAGGCTGGGTTAAGTGGGAAGAGTGCAGGCTTGAGATAACATAGGCAGGGGAGTTGTGAAAGGCTCATGGCCAGCAAGTCAAACTGGGATACCACAAGTCAAAGCAAGGGCATCTAGTGATAGGGCTGCAACAAGCTCTGAAGGCAGCTAGGATGTAAGGATGGGCAGCGCCCTGCTCCCCAGTCCGCAAAATCCTCCATGTGAACTGCTTGCCAGCATGGAATTCTTAGCATCTGGAGTCCACCCCTGTACTATGTGCCAATTTGATCATGAATACACTAGTAATAATCCTATTTTGGGAACTGTTTTGAACAAATCTAACACCGCACATATTTAGCCACAATAAGGTTAAGTGGGCTAGTTAAAATTCCAGTCTTCTTTGCTTTTTGGCCAAAATGATGTTATCTTGGTGGGAAAAAACTGGTATTTAAAGCATATTGTCTTTGACCTTCAAACAATAAATTTTATTATTACTTCATAAATACAATTTTTTTTTTTTTTTTTTTTTTTTG
>NW_006791811.1:2692652-2724996 GCF_000442215.2 Lipotes vexillifer
GCGGGCCTCTCACTGTTGTGGCCTCTCCCATTGCGGAGCACAGGCTTCAGACGCACAGGCCCAGCGGCTATGGCTCACAAGCCCAGCCGCTCCGCGGCATGTGGGATCCTCCCGGACCGGGACATGAACCTGTGTCCCCTGCATCGGCAGGCAGACTCTAAACCACTGCGCCACCAGGGAAGCCCCATAAACACAATTTTTTGTGTGGGGAGAAAAAAGTAAAACATTATATCCACAGTGGAAAAATAACAAGGGACTCTTCAAAACAAATAGTTTCTAACTTTTCAACCAGTTAATGCTGACTTTTAGCCATTTTTCATTTATATAATTTTGATTAATTTGGGCTTCCTTGAAACCAGAGACTGGGATGAGGACTTGTGAGCAAGGAGCTTATTTGTGAGGTGATCCTGGGAAGCAGAAGTGTGGGAGTCAGGAAGGAAGAAACGCCAATTAAATGCTTGTTAAAGAGTTGGTTTCTGCTGTAGCACCTGTGACTCACTACTGCTGAGCGTTTCTAAGGACCGAGTAGACCATGCCCTGGAATTGTCCCATCAGGGCACGGGAGGCTGGAGAGTTTGTCCATCAACTTCCAGCCCTATGGACTGAAGGTTCCACCCTCTTACTCTCTCCCTCCCTTGCACTTCTGGGCTCTAGGATCTGACTCAGCAGCTTCTGTGGCTGTGGAAAAAGCCCTGAGGCTCAAAACAGATCCTGCAAGGCGTGTACACTCAATGTGGGCACAGGAAATACGTACATGGAACTGGCCAACTCAGTTGCCCTGAAGTCGAGTGGGCTGAGGACATGTGGTTCAGAGAGCACAAGTGTCTGTACATATTACTTTTGTACTTAAATCTCTGCATTTAAAAACAAAACCAGGACTTCCCTGGTGGCACAGTGGTTAGAATCCGCCTGCCAGTGCATGGGACATGGGTTCGGTCCCTCGTCAGGGAAGATCCCACTTGCTGCAGAGCAACTAAGCCCGTGAGCCACAACTACTGAGCCTGTGCTCTAGAGCCTGCGAGCCACAACTACTGAGCCTGCGTGCCACAACTACTGAAGCCCACATGCCTAGAGCCCGTGCTCCGCAACAAGAGAAGCCACCGCAATGAGAAGCCTGCAGCACACCAAAGAGTAGCCCCCGCTCGCCGCAACTAGAGAAAGCCCACGCGTAGCAATGAAGACCCAACGCAACCAAAAATAAATAAGTAAATAAATTAAAATAAATAAAGACAAAAACAAACACAGACACACACACACACACACACACACACACACAGACCCCTACAACAAGGACAAAGCTTTTGTTTCCAGCTAGTGCAGAAAAGCAAATTAATATTTTTTTTATTTATTTATTTTTGGATCTATTCTCCATTTATTCCATAACTAAATATTTACTGAGCACCTACTATGTGCCTGACCCTGTTCCGTTCCGTGTGATACAAGGGTGAATCAGATATGCATCGCTTAGTTTTATGTGGTGCCTAAGTTATTCCCTGAGTGGTGTCCTGATGGCCTGGAAGAGGTAATGCAACTTTCAAAAGTGACAGACACGTTGCAAAGAAACTGTCATGGCATGTGGAAATGACTCTGCAGTTTCACATGACAGGATTGTCAGGAAGAAGCTTCGCCACCCTTCCCTAGGCTAAGAGCCCAGACGTCCAGCAGGGTCCCGCTTAGACTTCAATCCCAAGCACGTTTAATTTCAGATTTATGTGACCCTGATCAGGCTCCTTCATCAAGTTGCAAGTTAATATTTTAAATGTTATATTAAATTTGGAATGTATAAGATGGCTATAATGAAAGAAATGGACAATAACAAGTGTTGACAAGAATGTGAGCAAACTGGAACCCTCATATATTGCTGGTGGGAATGCAAAATGATACAGCCACTTTAGAAAAGAGGTTGGCAGTTTCTTAACTTAAACTTACACTTCCAATATGGCCACCCAGCAATTCCATTTCTAGTAAGAGGACTGAAAACATATCCTCACATGAAAGCTTTTTACACAAATGTTCACAGCAGCATTACTCATAATAGGCAAAATGGAAACAACCTTAATGTCCATCATCTGATAACTGGATAAACAAAATGTAGCGTATCTATACAATGGAATATTATTCAGTCATAAACGTAAGGAGGTACTGATACATGCTACAACAAGGCTAGACCTTGAAAATATGATGCTAAGTGAAAGAGGCCAATTACCAAAGGTCTACATATTGTATGATTCCATTAATATGAAATGTCCAGAATAGGTAAATTCACAGTATCATGCACAAAGATTCTGTGGCTAGAGACAAAAAGTAGGTTAGTGGTTGCCGGGGGCAAGAGGTAGGAATGGGTTTTAGAATAAGGCATCCCTGGATCCAACACTACGAGTTTTGAAATCTTGGGCATTGTATTTAAAAACTCCTGCCCTCAGTTTCCTTAGCTGAGGAAATAATAATGCCAAACTCCTGTGGAGATTCAACTGAGCAACTTAATAAGGTATCTGACATGAAACAAATTTAGTAATTGGTAATTATTATTATTATTATTATTGATAAAGAATACTGGGTGAAAAGAGCATAGGATAAGAGATACAAAGGCTGAAATACAGTAGAGAGTGGGCACAGAACCTTAGAGCAAGATCATCTGTGTTAATAATTTGATCATTTAAGGTATCAAGGACTGCTTTAATTGAATTCCAACTATCAATATGATAAAATGTGTTCAAAGAAGTATGGAGAAAAATTAAAATTAGTGTGGAGAACTAAGGGGAATATAAAGATAATTTCTAAACAGTTCTGGACTTAACAGGTGGAACTTTGGCCTTATACTTAAGACATATATCAACAAGTAACTTGTACCAAGCCTGTCCCTGGGCCAGCACTCAGACAGACATTATTTCATTTAGTCCACATGATAACACCAGAGGTAAGTGTTATTATTATCCTATTTTTCTAAATCAAAAAATGAATACTTAGGTAAATTAGAAAGAGAAAGACAATTACCATATATCACTTATATGTGGGATCTAAAATATGACACAGATGAACTTATCTATGAAAGAGAAACGGACTCACAGACATAGAGAACAGACTTGTGGTTGCCAAGCGGGAGAGGGGTGGGGGAGGGAAGGGTTGGGAGTTTGGGGTGAGCGGATGCAAATGATTATATAGAGAATGGATAAAAAACAAGGTCCTACAATATAGCATGGGGAACTATACTCAATATCTTGTGATAAACCATTATGGAAAACAGTATGAAAAAGAATGTATACATATGTATAACTGAATCACTTTGCTGTACAGCAGAAATTAACACAACATATACTCTATGTATACTTCAATAAAATAAATTTAAAAAAACCAACAACGAATACTTAGAAGATTTAAAGTAACTTTCCAAAGGTTGTACAGCTAGGAAGTGGCGGTGTCACCATCCAAACCCAGGTCTATCTGAATCCGCATTGTGCGCTTTACAAGGAAAGGAGGATGCCAAAGAGGAGGCAGAAATGAAGACAAAGGTGAATCTTGAGGAGGACTGACATTCAGCTGTGGGCTTTCCTTTGAATGGCCTCATCCGGGACACTGACTTTGCATACCTCTGGGCTTCGTTCACATTGTGTTCCCTGTGCAGGGCCTTCACTTACATAGAACACATTGTGAGTGGTGGAAGCCAGCTGCCTCCTCCACAGACTGCCAGGTGACTGTGTGTGGTGAGGCTGGAAGGCAGGAAAACGCTGGGACCAGAAGCTGGGGAATGTAATCAGCAGTGAATTAGAAATAAATGAAAGGGCAGACTGCAGCAGCCAGTTGAGGAAAGGAGCCTTAAAAGATGGGGGTTGGCATTGTCAGAAAAGGAAGGAAAGGGTAATTTTGGCTCTGTATACTTTAAGGAAGAGTAGCCTTGGGGAGCAAAATGTCCTACAAGTCCACAGGCTCAGAATACCTGGGAGGAGCTGGGAGTTCCATGAGGTGGGAGACAAGGAGAGGAAGGGAGAAGAAAGTCATAGAAGAAAGAACCTTGCCTACTTTGCAGTTTCACCAAAGACTATTTCTGAGTTGTTGATTTTGCTGTAGATGGTGAAGTGGAAAAGAAAATAGGTTAGCAATTGGTCTTTTCACTTAAAAAAGCAAGACTCAGGAAGTTTTGATGACTCAGTTACGAAAGTGATAATCATTATGAAGTGTAAAACATGCAAGGGGAATTTTCATTTTGTAGTTGTTTTTTTCACCATTTGTCCAAAAAAAAAGAAATTTGGAAAAGGGAGCATATATATCTCATTTATGGAAGATGTGACTTCTACCCACAAGTTAGCTCAGCAATAACGTGGTAGATTTCTCCTTTGATTTTGGATGCCTGGGCTTTAAATGTTTCAACAGACTTCTGGAGGCCATTCTCCTGTTACAGCCATCACAGTGCGGTCTGATGTGTTTTCACCAAGTCACCAGGTAAATGAGTAGCAGATAAGGCCAGTCTCGAAATCCCAGATATTAAGGTTCAGTCCCAGTGAAAGTTATAATAATATTTTTAAATTATGATAAACCCACAATCATATGTGAAAGTATTCAGAAATTCTAAATAACCTTTTAAAAAAGATTTTTAATGGAATGTAGGTCAGTTCAAAGACATTTGAGAAGATGTATTCATGGTAGTTTAAAATCTCATTATGCAGTTAATAGTGTATTAATAATTAGACATTCAAAAATGTATAGAGACATCACCCTTTACATACAGATTTCAAATCTAAGCTAGTGCCTCCAAACCATTTGAAAGCCATTATGCTTTCCAGGTGCGTGAAACATGCCACCAAGTTTGCGGGGTGATTGTAGTAAATATTTTTAAGGAGAAAAAGTCTCTACTTTATTGTCGTAGAGTAATTGCACTAATATTTCCCATCTGAACAATGCCTAGACGTTTACACAGCAGTTTCACATGGATCTTCTTACTTATCCCTCATAGTAAAATAGATATTAACATTATGCCTCTTTTACGGATTTTGGGATTGAACAGTAGAGTGAAATGAAGTGGTTTCCAAATATTTTGGCAGCCTAGCAAATTCTGATCAAGAAATCATATATATATATAACCAATGGGCCGAAGGTATCCTTCACCCCACACTGCTAGGGCCAACCATACCCAGGAGGTCTTCTCTCAGTTTGAAGACCACCAGTGTAATTTGGGGAAAAAATGTGAGTTTTAAATTCAGAAAAGCCTCATGTTGAAACCTGACTAAATAGATATAAGCTGAATATTTCTTTGGATGCATTATTTAACTCTCTAATTCTCGGTTTCCAATTTGTAAAATGGAAATGATAATATTGTAGGGTTCCTTGCACTATAAGTTCCTAGGCTTAAACTTGACCTATCTTTATCTCCCTAAAGTGATTCAGTCAAAGTATTGAAAAAGCAACTTGGAGAATCTAGGTCTTCTGCTACCAAATCTATGGCATTTTCTACTCTATCATGTGATTACAGATTGTATTGTCAGTCGAGTTTGGAGGCCTTGACAGTGGCACAGTGTCCTCTGGCAAGGAAACATAGTAATGTGCACGTCCTGTTGTAGTGAGAGCAGCAGGGTGACAAATCAGTAGGCAACATTTAAAGCATGTGCTCTTAACCAGGTCTGAGACCCCTTGGATGAGCTCAAGAGCTGCATGAACTCCCCTGAAAATTTTTAGATGTGTGCAGATGTGCATTTTTCTAGGGAGATGGTCCATAGCTTCAAATTATCAAAAGCATCCAAAATGTAAGAAAAGTTCAGAACCTGTGGACTCCGGTGTCATACACTGATCATGGACTCTGCTGTTTCTTTTACAAAGAAAGCCAGAGGTTGTTATCAGCTCTTCCAGTCTGTCAGGCAGGGGCCCGTGATTCCCAAACATTAGTGAGCTTAAGAATCATCTGAAAATAATACAAATATGACTGGGTATTAGATGTTATTAGAGACTGTTATTTTTGTTAGGTGCTATTCAAGAAAACTTTTCAAATAATTTAATTAATTTTCAGTTAATGAATGGATTTTCAAATAATTTATTACCATAAAATGTTGCCACCATTGAAGGAAAAAGGTCCTACCAAGTTCATTCAATGATTCTCTCTTATTTTATAGAAAAAGAGATTGATAATATATTCAATACAGAACAAATTAAAAAGAAAAACTAAAGTTCACTGGACCTTTAACTGGCAGCCAGCTGGATGGGTCAGTAACTATTTCCAGAACAAGTTTTAATTTCATTAAAGTCCATCAGAAAAGTGCTTAAGAATTTTATCATGAATGTAAGTATTTTTGCAGAAGGTGGCTATGAATTACGTTATGCAAATATGTCTGTCTCTGACCTGGTTTGAGACAAGTTTTCTTTCTGATGTGATAGTGGCATTGTTGTTCTGCCCCCGCCTTTTTTTTTTTTTTTTTTTTTTTTTTTCCCAGTACGCGGGCCTCTCGCTGTTGTGGCCTCTCCCGTTGCGGAGCACAGGCTCCGGACGCGCAGGCTCAGCGGCCACGGCTCACGGGCCCAGCCGCTCCGCGGCATGTGGGATCTTCCCGGACCGGGACACGAACCCGTGTCCCCTGCATCGGCAGGCGGACTCTCAACCACTGCGCAACCAGGGAAGCCCCCGCCTTTTTTTTAAACTAAGATTTTTGTAAGTATTTATTGAAAGGAACAGATGTTTGTTCCCAAAAGTTACTGTAAATTTAAAATGAGAATGAGAAAAATCACAAGAGATTGGAATTACGTATTTTACTTTTTATTTTGATTGTTAATTTCTATTTTTATTATTTTCCAGCTTTATTGAGATATAATAGATATACAACATTGTGTAAGTTTAAAGTATACAATGTGATGATTTGATACATAAGTTTATATTGTGAAATGACTACCACAAAAGGTTAGTTAAAACCTCCGTCATCTCTTATAATTACCTTTTTGTGTGTGTGTGGTGAGAACCTTTAAGATTTACTCTATTAACAACTTTCAATTATATGACACGGTATTGTTATAGTCACCATTTTGTACATTAGATCCCCAGAACTTATTCATTTTATAACTGGAAGTTTATACCCTTTGACCAGCATCTCCCCATTTCCTCACCCCGCAGCCTCTGGCAACCATCATTCTACTCTCTGTTTCTGTGAGTTTGCCTTTTTTAGATTCCACACATACATGAGATCATATGGCGTTTGTCTTTATCTGACATATTTCACTTAGCATAATGCCCTGAAGACCCATCCATGTTGTCACAAATGACAGGATTTCCTTCTTTCTTATGGCTGAATGATACTCCATTTTTCTTTATCCATTCATCTGAAGATGGACACTTAGGTTGTTTCTGTATCTTGGTTACTGTGCAATGAACACAGAAGTGCAGAAATTTCATTTCCTTTAATCACATTGTTATTTTTTGTTTTGTTTTGTTTTTTGCTATTGAGTTGCGTGAGCTTCTTATATATTGGGCTGGCCAAAAAGTTCATTCATTCCATAACATCTTATGGAAAAACCCAAATGAACTTTTTGGCCAACCCAATATTTTGGATACTAACCCCTTATCAGATAGACAGTTTGCAAATATTTTCTCCCACTCCATAAGTTGCCTTTTCATTTTGTTGATCATTTCCTTTGCTGTGCAGAAGCTTTTTAGTGTGATGTAGTCCTATTTGTTTATTTTTGCTCTTTTTGCTTGTGCTTATGTTGTTATATCCAAAAATCATTGCCAAGATCAATGCCAAGGAGCTTTTTCTCTATATTTTTTTTCTAGGAGTTTTATGATTTCAGGCCTATGTTTAAGTCTTTAATTCATTTTGAGTTAATTTTTGTGAGTAGTATAGGATAGGGTCCAATTTCATTCTTTTGCACGTGATATCCAGTTTTTCCAGCATCACTTATTGAAAAGACTATCATTTTCCCATTCTCGATTCTGTTTCATAGGTCTGTGTGCCTGTTTTTATGACAGCACCTACAGTAACATAGTTTGAAATCAGGAAGTGTGATGCCTCCAGGTTTGTTCTTTCTCAAGACTGCTTTGGCTATTCAGGGTCTTTTGTTGTTCCATTTAAATTTTAGGATTTTATTTTCAATTTTTATAAAAAATGTCACTGGAATTTTGATGGGGGTTGCAATGAACCTATAGATGACTTTGAGTAGTATGGACATTTTACCAATATTAATTCTTCTGATACATGAACACAGGATATCTTTCCATTTAGTTGTGTCTTCTTCAATTTCTTTCATTAAAGTCAATAGTGTTCAGTGTTCAGATCTTTCATCTCCTTGGTTAAACTTATTTCTAAGTATTTTATTGTTTTTGATGCTATTGTAAATGGGATTATTTTATTTCTTTTTCATATATTTTCAGGTATCAGTGCTAGAAACACAATTGATTTCTGTATGTTCATTTTTTATCCTACAATTTTTGTATCCTGCAATTTTATTGAATTTGTTGATTAGTTCTAACACATTCTTTGGTGGAGTCCTTAGAATTTTCTATATATAAGATTATATCATTTTCAAACAGAGACAATTTTTTTTTTTTTTTTTCAGTACGCAGGCCTCTCACTGTTGTGGCCTCTCCTGTTGCAGAGCACAGGCTCCGGATGTGCAGGCTCAGCGGCCATGGCTCACGGGCCCAGCTGCTCCGTGGCATGTGAGATCTTCCCGGACTGGGTCACGAGCCCATGTCCCCTGCATGGGCAGGCGGACTCTCAACCACTGCGCCACCAGGGAAGCCCTCAAACAGAGACAATTTTGCTTCTTCCTTTTTAGATTTGGATGCCTTCTATTTCTTTTTCTTGCCTAATTGCTCTGTACTATGTTGAATAGGAGTGGTAAGAGTGCGCACACTTGTCCTGATCCTGATCTTAGAGGAAAAGTTTTCAAATATTCACTGTTGAATATGTTGTTAACTGTGGGCTTGCCATAGTTGGCATTTATTATGTTGGGGTATGTTCCTTCTATACCTAATTTGTTGAGAGTTTTTATCATAAAAGAATGTTGGGGCTTCCCTGGTGGTGTAGTGGTTGAGAGTCCACCTGCCGATGCAGGGGACACGGGTTCGTGCCCTGGTCCGGGAAGATCCCACATGCTGCGGAGCAGCTGGGCCCGTGAGCCATGGCCGCTGAGCCTGCTCATCCGGAGCCTGTGCTCTGCAACGGAAGAGGCCACAACAGTGAGAGGCCTGGGGCTCTGAAAAAAAAAAAAAAAAAAAAAAATGTCGACACCTAAAGGGCTCAAAAGACTTGTCCAAATTTTTCTGTATTCAAAGGGCTAGTTCTGTCCACCTTTATCAGCTATTTCTTTACACTGATTTATTGATTAATCTTATAAGCACCACTTTATTGCAGGCATTATGCTAGGTACTAGAGAAATAGAGCTGAACGAGAAAAGTTGCTTGTGTTCAACAGCTGAATGGTGGAAAAGAAAACCAACAAAACACAATATAGTATCTTAAGTGTTATAAGAGAGATAACACATACTCCAGTATAGACCACACAAGTCATCCATGTAATTGCACGAATCTCTATTAAATTAGAGATTTCTATTTTAATAGAAAAAATTAAAATTTTAAATTAGAGAATCTCTATTAGATTAAATCTCTGTTAAATCTCTAGAGAGGTTTGGCCTCTGCCTTCTTTGGCCAAGTGACCAAAACAATTCTTCATTCCTTGTTTTGTTTCCCGGGTTCTCTTCCTTAAAGAACCCACTTGAGCAAACTTCTGGGCTCCATTTTTGGCACTTCTTCCCCCACTAGAGGCAATACCAGGCATGACACACCCTCTCCTTTAGCTTGGAGATCTCAGGCAGCCCACACATTAAGGGAAATATGATTAGTTGTGTACTTTACAGTTTCTTTTAGATAAAAAGCACAGCACAAGTGGATGGTATCTGGGGTGCAATATGGTATAGTAGAAGGAACAGTGGATCGGAATCTCAGGGAAAACAATAACAGTAAATACAGCCTTTTTTTTTTTTTTTTTTTTTTTTTTTTTAAACACAAAGCCTTTAGTTCCCAGAGCTTTTTCCTGTGTTAACTCTGTGACATTGAGCAAGTTACATACTGTCTCTGGACCTTGGTTTCCTTATCTAGAAAATGAGAGGGTTGGACTCGTTATCTCAAAGGTTCCTTCCAGCTTTAAAAGTCTGATAGGAACGTTTATGGACGTTTACCTTATGACTTCATGTAAAGATCCAGCTGGGCTACTGCTCCCCTCTCCCAGCTCCGGGCTAACCTGTGGGCCTACGCCATTCAAATATATGGACATGAACTAAAAAGCTGAAAGTTATTTTGTGTATGGTGGGGTAAGGCAGGCTTAGAATCTAAAATTAAACAGGATACAGTAGAAAAGTTCTGTAGAAAAAGTGGGAACTAATTGAGATAGCCAGCAGGAAGCAACATGCCACAGGCTTTTGACATGGTCCAGACAGGCCCTGGTGGTCAGAATAGATGTCCTTTTATCATTTCTATTAAAGTATGTTTGGTCATTGACCAGACATGTATGGAATGCTAACTGTTGCAAGACACTAGGTTAGGTCCTAAAAATATTAAGGAAAAATCAAGCTGGAAACTCCATTATTCAGCTAGAATATAATTCAGCTTAAAACTCCTTTAAGATTTAAGAAGATCAAGCACTTCCAAAAAAATTATAAACAAACTTTTACAGTAAATATTGAAAGCTTACAGCTGCATTAAAATTTCTATACATGTTTGTTGCCAGAAATTTCTCAAAAAACGAAAACAGAAAATGCTGTTTTGAAAGGGCTTGCCAAATTTTTAGTAAAAATAGTTTTCTGTATTTGGGGAAAGTGTAATACTGGTATTTTAGATCAAGTGTTGTGTTTGTCTTTTAGATTAAAGGTGCTAGATAATTAGGAAAATTGCTCTGAACCCATTTAATACAAAAAAGATATAGTCACTTGGAATTATTATTCTGAGGTAACTAGGTTAAAAAAAATCTATCTACCTATCTGGAACAAGAAATGAGAACTATAAAACAACTGTATTATTTTTCTTTTTTCTTTTGGGATTTGATCTCAGGCAGTTCAACTCCAGGGACCATGCTTCTCACCTCAGATCACACTATATGGAACACAGTATATGGAATTTCAGCCTCCTAAACACTTTGAGGTCCATCATGGAAAGGGAAGGAAGAAAGGGTAAGAGAGAAAACCAACTAGAAAAGAAGAAAGAATGCCACCAAAGGGCAGATATGGGGTTTCTGTGAGGCTAAAAGCAGTGGTAATATTAGCAAAGGCTACCAGGAAGCTCAAAGGATAGGGTGTATAGTTGGACAATAGGAAGTTGTAGTTTTATTCGCTACGGCAGAGCTGTTTAAGATGATGATAAATTTCTGATTGGATCCCTAGGAGTAAGTTTAACTGCCCGGAGAGATAAAAGTGATTCTAGTGAAGAAGGTACAAGAATTGTGAATCTATTTAGATAAATCTGTGACATGAATATTGATATCTCTTAGTGATGTGCTCTGAGAATGTGGTATCCATAACTGCTGCCTTTTGGAAATTATGAAACCTTGTGCCTTGTAGCCTGGTCAAATTTTATCAATTTCCTATGGCAGATTTGTGTATCCTTGGGTTATTGGTGTTGTTTTGCTTTGCTTTTACACACTCTGATTCTAATAAGGCAATTTAAGTATTTATTCTTATTGTGGTATGTTTGTGCTTACACCTGATACGTTATTCTCTGGTTGAAAGCAACAGCATAAACCAACTCTGGTTAACATGAACAAAAGGCAAAGATATTGAGGTCAGAGAATTGATTATATGGCTGGAAGGATGTGCGAGGATTTAGTTTCCAAAATTACTGCAAAAATTTCTTCTGTCCTACATGCTTTTCTACAATGTGACTTAGACACTCCTCCCATCGAAAGGTGGGATGTTTGTGTCTTCCTCTTGAATCTGCGTAGATTTGTGACAATGGTGGAAATGAAGTCACATGACTGCTGACGCTAGGCAGTCATGACGCTAGGTGATAGAGCTTCTGTCTGGTTCTCATGGGACGCTTGTTCTTGTAACTCAGCCACCATGCCACAAAGAAGCCTCAACAGCCCACGGAGAGACCAATGTGGAGAGGAACCAAACCTTCCAGCCACCAGCCCTGGTGGCCTCAGTGCATAGCCCAGGACCAAATCTGCTAGGTACATGAGAGAGCCATTTCAGAAATGGGTTCTCCAGCCGTAGCTGATGCTCTGTGGAGCAAATGAAACTTTCCCATCAAACCCTGCCCAGATTACAGATGTGTGAGCAAAAGGAAGAACTTGTTTTATTCACTAAGTTTTTAGGTGATTTGTTACACAGCAGTAGGTAACTAGCACAGAGACCACGCTTAGAAATGGATTGGAAAAAGGCAACTTCTGAGAAACAGGAAGGAGGAAAGGACTCTAGTAAACACCTTATGGGTAGGGCACCACAACTGGAATGAATGGTCACTAACCATTTTCAGTCTGTTGCCATTCTTCTCAACTTCCAGGTTTCTGTGAAGGGGCCTTCTACTGTTCTGATTTCAGACACCTATTACCCTTTGGATACCAATGGGCAGAAAACCCAAGGAACAGCTCCAATATCTGTAAGCAAGGGGAAAGAGACAATTATTCAAAAGGAAATATGGATACAGGAAGTTGAATTAGTTTTTTTTTTTTTTTTTTTTGAAATCACAGCTGTGGCAAATTAGCACAAACTTAGTGGCTTTAAACAGCACAAATTTATTATCTTACAGTCTGGAGGTATGAAGTCAAAAGGGGTCTTACTGGGCTAAAATTATGGTGTCTGCAGGGCCACATTCCTTTCTGATGGCTCTAGAGGGGAACCCACGTCTTTGCCTTTCCAGCTTCTAGAGCCTGCCCATATTCCTTGGCTTCTGGCCCCCTTCCTTCATTTTCAAAGCCAGCGATGTTGCATTTCTCTGTGTCTTTCTTCCATTTCATCTCTTCCTCTAATTTTGATTCCTCTTCCGCCTCCCTCTTTCACTGTTAAAGACCTCTGTGATTATATTGGGCCCACTTTGCTTAATTCAGGATAATCCCCCCATCTAAAATTCCTTAATTTAATCACACATGCAAAGACCCTCTTGCCATGTAAGGTAACATACAGGTTCTGGGGATTGGAACATGAACATCTTTGGCAGGGGGAGGGCATTAGTCTACCTACTGCAGGGTACAAAAGCAGAATGGTTGCTGAGTGGGCCCCACCACTCCACAAGCATGTCCTTTACACTACGTATTCTGGTTTATATTTTTTCTTTTCTTCATTTAACTTGAATTCATCAAGTTATCCTTGTTCCTTTTTTTTCTATTCAAGTAGTTTACAACTTACATGTCTAATTTATATTTGCCTATATGGTGACACATATTTATCTTGCATAACTGACTTACATTTTTTTCTGTGTTTAGAGAAAGTATATATATACATCTCCAAATAAGACAAAAATCTTAACATGCTTTTCTCTCTCTCCTTTCCCTTTATCATGGTGATAAGATTATTTTAGTTTTAGATTATCATTTTTTCTTTTTACTTTATGAATCAGCAATAAAACTTATTAAAAGTTTTAATTTTTATTTTCCGTAACAGGAAGTGTTTGGTTGCACGTAACAAAATATGCAACTAAAGAGAGCTTAAATAAAGAGAGAAAAACTTATGTCACATAAAAAGAAGTTCAGAGGTTGTTCCTGGATTAATTTAGTGGCTCAATGATGTGATTAAGGATCCAAGTGCTTTTCATATTCTGCTTTTTTTCTCAAGCTCATCCGAACCTGGTGATGGTTAGGAAGATGGCTGCTACAGCTCCAGCTATTAGTTATCTACTGCTGCATAACAAATCAAGTGGCTTATAACAAAAATAACATTTATTATTTATCATGGTTTCTGTGAGGCAGGGATTTGGGAGCAGCTTGGTTGGATGGATCTAACTCAGGATCTCTCATGAGGTTGCAGTTAGGGCCAGCAGGGATTGTAGTCACCTGAAAGCTTGACTGTGCTGGAGGATCCACTCCAAGGAAGCTTACATGGCTGGCAAATTGCATGAATGTCTGCAGGACACGGTAGCTGGCTTCCCCTAGAGCACTGGTTCCCAACTGGGGGTGATTTTGCTTTCTAAGGGACATTTGGCAATGTCTGGAGATATTTTTGGTTTTCCCAAATGGAAAGTGTTATTGGCATCTGGTAAGTAGGGACCAGGGATGCTTCTAAACATCCAACACTGCACATGACAGCCCCCTACAACATGAGTACTCAGGCCCAAAATGTCAATAGTGCTGAGGCTGAGAAACCCTGCCTTAGAGCAAGTGACCCAAGAAAACAAGGTAAAAGCTGAAATGCCTTTTATTACCCAGTTTTTATTACCCAGTTTTGGAAGTCCTCTGTATTCTATGTTGGACGGAACTACACAAGAGCATACACCAGGAGGTGAGGCTCATTGGGAGCCACCTTGGAGGATGGCTGCCACAGGCAGGAGGCTTTTCCTGGTCTTCCTCTCTTCTCTTGCTTCCCTCTTTTCTTCTTCTTCTTTTTTTTTTTTTTCATTTTTTTAAGAGGAAAACCATTCTTATACCCCCCTTTATTTACTTAGTGTTGCATGATATATCCATGTCTAAACCAAGCATTAGGAGAGAGAATAGATAACTATGATGAGTATAGACTAGGTAATATTCATTCTTTCTCTGGGGCTGGGGAGAGCCCATATTCTTGAAACACATGGAGGATAAATTCTCAAAATCAGAATTTTGCCGGTAAAGAAGAATGAGAATGACTTTGAGCGGGTAACAGAGTTTGCTACTTTTGCTTACCATTGTCTTTTGTATTGCATGTTTTCTTTTTTGATTCAGTTTTCCCTTTGGTGGAATACACTTTTCAATAATAATTTAAGAGATGATCAACCATTTGAATCCTTATGTATCTGAAAATGTCATTATTTTGTATTCTCTCTGAAATGATAGTTTAGTTGGGTAGAGAATTCTGAGTTAAAAACAATTCCCTTAGAATACTTTGTTCCATTTTCTACTAGCATCCATTGTTGCTGATGAGAAGTAGGTGATCTGGTGAGAATTTCCTTTGTATCCTTGATGCTCTGAAATTCCTTCATGATGTGTTCAGGTGTGATGCTTTTTACTTATACACTAAACGAGAGCTTTTAACCTGAAGATATCGGAACATTTTGTCTCATGTCTTTGAGTATTTCCTTCCATCCATTCTCTAGCTCTCTTGTTAGAGAAGTGTTGAAACTTCTGGATTTATTCTCTATATTACTTAAATTTTTGCTCATTGCTTTATCCTTTCTCCTACAATCTAGGGGAAAACTGAGTCCAATCTTCTAGCTTACTAATTTACCCTTCAGTTCAGCCTAAGTCAGTGTAGCATGGTGAGTAAGAGCCTGAGTTCAAATTCTGGTTCAACCATTTATTACTGTGTTGCCTTCAGTAAGTTAATGAACCTTTCTATTTTTCAGTTTACTCATCCGTAAAATGAATATTCTAATAATACTGCCTATTTTGTAAGATTATAAAGATTAAATACGTTAATACATGAATGCTTATAAGAGTATCTGCAGCACAGTATTAGTTATTACTGTCCAACTCATTAAAAAATTTCAACAAATAAATTCTTAATTCGTCCTCTAACTAGTTTGTTTCCATAATAATCTGGTTGTTTTATGAATGTAAGATTCTGTATTATATACATCTGAGGGTAAAAAATACATATATAGTAAAACCTATTTTTGCTCCATTAAAAATAACTTGGAGCTTTCAATTTGTTTATTGACTGAAATCAGTTTCTGTCTTGGACTTCCCTGGTGGCACAGTGGTTAAGAATCTGCCTGCCAATGCAGGGGACACAGGTTCGATCCCTGGTCCAGGAAGATCCCACGTGTCATGGACCAACTAAGCCTGTGCTCCACAACTACTAAGCCCACGTGCCATAACTACTGAAGCCCACGAGCCTACAGCCCATGCTCCGCAACAAGAGAAGCCACCACAATGAGAAGCTCACGCACACCAACAAAGAGCGGCCCTCGCTCGCCACAACTAGAAAAAGCCTGCGTGCAGCAATGAAGATCCAACACAGCCAAAAATAAATAAGTTTAAAAAAAAAAAAAAGAGGGCTTCCCTGTGGCGCAGTGGTTGAGAGTCCGCCTGCCGATGCAGGGGACACGGGTTCGTGCCCCCGTCGGGGAGGATCCCACATGCTGCGGAGTGGCTGGGCCCGTGAGCCATGGCCGCTGAGCCTGCTTGTCTGGAGCCTGTGCTCCGTGGCGGGAGAGGCTACAACAGTGAGAGGCCCAAGTACCGCAAAAAAAAAAAAAAAGAAAAAAAAAAGAAAGAAATTAGTGCCTGTCTTTCATAGTAATAGATTTCCACGAATGATTGGTGATTGGTCTACTCAGTGTTTGGAAATCTCACTTGCCTATCTGTGGTACCACTTCTAAGTCTGAGTGCTTGCTTTGCTGATTGCAGTAGGAAGAGGGGCAGGACAGGGCATGGTGGAGGTCGGGCGACGTAAGTATGTATAGTTTACCTTCAGCATGTGTGTGTGTGTGTGTGTGTGTGTGTGTGTGTGTGGTCTCATTTCTCCTGGAAATTGGTGGTAGTACCTTGGGGTGATACCTTGTTTCCTTGGCCCAAGCACCCATTAGTAACAATCCAGACTGAATGATTCCAAACATTTAGCAATATTTGCTTAAGATCTCTTTTTTAAAATAAATTTATTTTAATTTTGGCTGTGTTGGGTCTTTGATGCTGCGCGTGGGCTTTTCTCTAGTTGCGGTGAGCAGGGGCTACTCTTCTTTGTGGTGCACGGGCTTCTCATTGTGGTGACTGCTCTTGTTGCGGAGCACAGGCTCTACCCATGGGCTTCAGTAGTTGTGGCATGCAGATTTAATAGTTGTGGCTCACGGGCTCTAGAGCGCAGGCTCAGTAGTTGTGGTACACGGGCTTAGTTGCTCCGCGGCATGTGGGATCTTCCCGGACCAGGGCTCGAACCCGTGTCCCCTGCATTGGCAGGCATATTCTTAACCACTGCGCCACCAGGGAAGCCCTAAGATCTTAAAAAAAAAAATTATTTTAGATACCATTGTTGGAGCCTCCTTTGTGCTTTCCCATCCTCTTTCTCTTCTTCCCTTCTCCTGCCCCGAAGTTCATGCTTCTGTATCCTTCCTATGTCCATGCTTTTCTTAGTTATCTATATATTTAGACAGACATAAACAGCATATCATATTGTTTTGCAGGCTTTCAAACTGCACATAAATGATAACAATTCTTTCAACCCTTCAGATTACACCAGGAAGAAAATCTCACTTTGGTCAAGTTTTGAATGCCTTTTCTGGCATTTGCTAATCTCTCTTTTAACAAATTAAAGACTCAGGATAGGTATTTACTTAGAATTTAATAATATTGTTTTATTTTCCATTGTATTTATTGTAATGATTTCCTTCTGTTTTTTAGCAGGTGTTGCTAGCTTTCCATCCACAGTAGTGACTTATGTTTCCTTTTAAGTTAAATATGAGAAAAAAAGAAAAGTCTTGATTTAAAGAAAAATGTTAAGTAAATAACAACTGTCCAGGAGGTTTACAGATATGGCAAAACATTAGGAGTTTTTACAGAAATGGCTGAAATTTGATATACACTCGACCTAAAAAATAAAGTTCAAGTTTCTTAAATGGTATATGCAAAGCTCTACCTGATCTGACCTCTGCTTTCCTCCTCAGCCCAGTCAGCACAATTACTTCACCTCCAGCACAAACTGCCTGGAGTTTCCTCCTTCCCTTACCAGCTGGAGGGACCTTGGCTGTTGTAATCTCTCCTTTTATGGTATTTCCTGCAACCAGCATCCCTGCCTCCACCTGACTCTCTTATCATCCTCTCAGGCTCCTAGGAAGCCCTCCCCCACTTAGTACACATCGCTGTACCGAATATACGGTTTTCTAATCGGATTCTAAACCCAAGGGTAGAATTTAGTGCCAGTATCATGACACCCTTACGTCCTAAACAGCTGATTAACGCTAAAAGAAATGACCTATTTGTGATGTTTGGAAACATCACAAATTTGTAAAATCTGTGAAGTAAAATTGGGGGTATAAAATGAAGGCTCCCCTTGAAAAAAATGTTTACCTCATTTTTCATATGTTTGGAGTTTTAAAAATAGTTCTGTTCATAGATATCAATACCTGATCTTAATTATTTTCTTTCAATACTGAGACAATACATTAACTTGTCATCTAGATTAAGGGTAAAAAAGGCACAGAGAAAGGAAAAATAAGGACGATGAGAAATAATAGGTTTTTACGTCATTTCGACATTACTTGGTGGCTTAGTTACTACCTCGAGCTGGATGATTTTATTAGAAAATGTGAGATCAAATCAAATGTTTTGAATATGACACATTTAAACGTTTGACGTTTTAATGGCAAAAGCTCCTAAACTGTTACGGCCACTGAGATGTTGGAACAATTTTCAAGTTTCATGATGCACGATGCATATAAATAAGTAGAATATTATTAACAAAAACAGCAGACCGCATACCGAATGCTGTTTGAAAGTCTCCTAACGTCTGCAGTCCTGAAGAACTAACTACATTGGGTTCTGTTCATTCATTCAAAAGCATTGTTCTGAAGCTGATATTCATACCACACGACTAAAAAACCCTCAGGACACTTGGCCAGAAGAAAATTCTCATCTTAACAGAGGTGCAGATAATGCTTTCGAAGCTACTGCTGTTATTGAGAGAAAAGTTCAATTTTAGCGTTTCATCCTATGTATTTCGCGTGGCCAAGGCCGTACAGGAAGGGCTGCGCGAGGAGGTTGGGGGAAGTGACTTGACACTCCATATTACAGAATGTCAGGTTTACCACTGTAAACGTACAGCCTATAAATGAGAATGCGGGTGGAGTGAAATCGCTCTCACGCCGTACATCTTCTGGGTTACATCTTATCCGCCAGCCAAACTTTCTCTATCAATCTGGGTAGGTCAGCAGCAGAAACACAGCCGGAAAGGACGATGCAGGGTCCTGAGGCGGCGTGTGCTGCCTTATCCAGTATTGCCTTCCGAATTACCTGAAGCATTCAAGCCATTGCACCCAGAGAACAATCCTCGTTTCAGTTCGGTTGTTTCCGTGGGGGAATTGCGGTACGGGTAGGTCCTGGGTGTGGCGAGCCCAAGAGGGAGCTCAGAGCTCCCAGCTTTCCCGCTTTTCGCAAACCTTCCCAGCCCGGAGGCGGCCAGTGACCGGCCCTCTAGAACTGCCCTGCGGGGTCCCGGGGGCCGCAAGAGGAACCGACCCAACGGCAGTTGCAAATTGCCGAAGCGGGGGTCTGGGCGCCCGGCGCGAGTGCGCTTCTCCCCCATTCGTTCCGCGGCTGGAGGCGGACCCCCTTCCTTGCACACAAGTCCTTATATGCACCGGTTGCAGCAGCCCGCGCTACTCCAGCCCCACAAATAATTAATGGGGGGAGGGAGGCGTCGCTCTTTTTCTTTTTCCCTCCGGATTTTTTTTCAACGTTGGAGCATTTGAACCCTGCCGAGAACCCCTCAAAATGCGACTGAAGGGCCATTTTGCTGCAGCGCAAGAATTGGCCACACAAAAATAAAGTCCCCTTGTCCCTACGATAAGCACGGCAGGGTTCAGGAACAGCTCTTTAGATCCAGCCCGATTAGCCCGCAAAACCTGGGCTGAAAGGGTGCGCGCCCCTCCCCCATCCACGTTGGTGCAGAGGGACCGGGGTCAGGAAGCGCGGCCTCTCCCCAGTAGGAGACCACGCCTCCTCCGCCTCTTCCCCCCCGCCCCCTTTACTCCTCCCAGGAAGCGGTGATAGACAGTTCTGTGTGGTTCTCCACCCCCACCCCCCCAGCTGAGTGGAGGAGTTGATGTGTCTCATTATAACAGCCAATGCAGCCGCCATCCACGCACAAGCAAAGAAGCATGTCCCATTTAAATACACCCACGCAGCCCCAGCGCCCTTAGCTGCTCAGGGCGCGCAGCCCACACGCACCGCGACTCCGGGCTTGGAGATCCGCGCAGGCTGGGCTCCCGGAGCCGGCGGACTGACGCGCTGAGGATCGCGATCAGGCGCTGTGGGGCCGGGGTGGGCGGGGGAGGCTGGGCCCCGGGCCTCTGGCGCGACACCCGCATGAGGACGCGAGTGAAATAGACCGAGGTGGAATTTTCAACGGGGAATCTTCGGGGTGGTTTTGGTCCATTTCTCCGGCGAAGAAGTCGACATGGCGAGCGACTCTCCGGCTCGCAGCCTGGATGAAATCGATCTCTCGGCTTTGAGGGTGAGTGGAACATGTTTTCTGATTTCTTTCCAGTGTTTTGGGTCAGGGTGAATGGGCTCGGTGCGTGGAACTGGGGCTGGGGCTGGTGGGCAGAGGCGGGCGAATGCGACGCGAGGGAACCTGGGTTCTCGTTTAGATTCGGGGGTTGCTGAGGTGCTCTTGGCTAAGCACCCACAGCAGGGGCTGTGCGGTACGTGTCCTCCTTTGGTGGCAGCCAAAGCTCCCCTGAGAACTCGTGGAGCTTGTGCCAGTTTCATCGTAGACCGGTGTAAGAGCATTAAAATGAAAGGCTCGTGTGTGTGTGCGTGCGTGTGTATGTACACAAGCCCCGGGCAGTCGTCTAGTGCCAAGGCTCTAGACCCCACTGTCCCTTTCTGCAAAAAGAATAACAACAGCGCGAATAAAGGCACTGGTCCCTCACGTTTTCCAGCTACCTGCTAGATGACATTGTGAGCCTGGCTGTCCCCGCGACGCCGAACCTGCCGCTCCAAGGGGGCAGCTATTGCTATGCTGGTCTTGTAGCTGGCAACGGCCTCCCCTTCCCCCCCTTTTCTGCCGTCGGCGCCCCGACTCCCTCTCAGCGCTCTCTTAAACGCAGGTCTGCCGCTCACCTTTATTTATCGTTTTAACTCAGCCCTGCCTGTGCTTTCTGACTTTGTGGCTGTGACATTTCAGTTTTATGGCTGAACTTAAGCAGGTGAAAGGGATGTGTTCGCTGCTTTCCCCCCAATCAGACCGGAACTCCTGGGAGTGGGAGTGTGTGTGTGAGAGTGTGTGTGTGTGTGTGTGTGTGTGTGTGTGTGTGTGTTTTCTCTGTGTCTGTGGCTAGTCCTTTGTAAAGCACCTACCCCCACCCCCTTCCAGACCCCCTGGTTTGCATTTACCCTCACGTGAATTGCCTCAGACGCCGTTTCATTGTATTGACTAAGACATCACTGATATAGAATCCATTTTGCTGTTGTTTTGAGATCGGAATACCAGGAATCCTAGTGCAGCCTCGACGCCTCCCCACCCCCCAAGCCCAACACACTCCTTCGGGGAAGGGGGCAGAGCTTTCTTGAGGTGTTAATTAGATGCTGCCTGCCTGGAAGGGGGGGGAGGGGTGTGGGTGGCAGCAGCAGCGGGGGTCTGAGAAGGATGGGCTACCAATCTTAGCACGGCTTTTTCCTGTCTTGAACTAAAAATAAATTAAAAAAAAAAAAGCGATTGTATATACATGAGGCAGGGAGGGGCGGTGAGACCGAACTGATGGTGGCTCTCAACACAGAGACGGGCAGGATAGGGGAAGCTTGGAAGTTCCCACGCCCTCCTGAAGAATACATTGTTAGATGCTAAATCTTGGGGTTGTATACCTGAATCTTCAGTACTTGCCTTGACATTGCCTTCTTCGCTGTTATTTTAAAGAACTACCTTTATGGTCAAAGTGGTACTTTTTCTTTAGTCTCGTTAATCCTCTCTCTCCTGACCTACCCTCCTCTTTTTAACTCCCCCTCCCCTTCTCCTTAATCCTTCCATCTCAGAGGTGAGGTTTCTGGGAGGCAGCCAAGGGGCTGAGAAGGAGCAGAGATGCCATTTGAAATGGCTTTTTTTGATAGTTGGGTAGCAAAAGCTCATTCATGCGTTATTACAGTGAGCTATTTCCCCGGCGCCGAAAGGCCGCATTCAGAACCCGCTGCCCCCTGGGCAGCTGGGGGTGGAGGTTGGTAACGGGGTGGGTGCTTTGGCCAAGTCTGTGGCTTCCTGCTTTACAGACTGTGTGTGTTCATAAGCCCTACTTTCTGCGCTGGGAGTTTCTGCCAGCGGGTTAATCAGGTGGATGGATGGCCCAGACTTCAGGGTAGAGAAAAGTGGCAAAGCTGGGGAGGAGGACGGGGCGGGGGGATGGGAGTCTGAACAATGGGCAAGTCTTGCGATTTCCCTGAGCCGGAATCTCAACGTCGCTTCTCTAATGGATAGCGCTCTTATACGATTGTAAGTTGGGCTTGGTCTGGAGGTGTCCCTTGTGGGCTTTTTCCTGGGGAAGGTTTTCAGATACCCAGATACCCAGAGCTTGCAAGCTTATGAGCAACCACAAGGGCTCCTCGGCCGACCTGGAGTTCGATTCACACCTGGGAGATCTGCGCTTGGGAGATCAGTATTTTGAAAAGATATCTTTGCACAATTCACTGAAATTGCTCTTTGTGGCTTGGGCTTTAGTGCTTTGCCACTGTATTTCTGCCCACAGGAGGTGTGGAAAGAGGGAGGGATACAGCTTCCAGCTAGCCCAGGAGATGGGGAACTGCTAGCAGGAGGACTTAAGTGCAGATGTGGGGACAATTGCCTCCCAGAGGGCAGGGGTCTGCGACCAGTCTTGTGGTGGGTGAGTTGTCCAGGCCTGGAGATGAGTCCAAAGGCCACAGAGGTAATCTCCACAAATCAGAGGGCAGATGATCTTTTTCTTTTTTCCCAGATTAAGAGAGATGGGCTCATGTAGATGAGAGGTCTCATTTGTTCCTAAACCCTCAGGAAAGCCTGCCTGCTGAGAACTTCCTGGGGAATGCCTGACCCCTGAAACGCAGCCAAGGTCAGTGGCATCTAGGAGAATTTACTGCAGCCTTACCAGTCCCTTGCTGTTTTGGTGGCTCTTTACACAATCAATGCCCTTTTTGTAAACTCTGTGCTCAATGCATTAAAAGCAGATCCTGTCTGGAGAGGCCTTTATCCTTTCTCACTTTGGGGGCTTATTGTTCTCAGCCAGTGATCCCAGACTGGACTCAGTCTAAATTTTCCCCAAATAGCAACAATGCATAATTTAAACCAGAGCAACCAGGGAAGCACTGATCACTTAAATTATGCAAGATTTGGATGGTTTTAAAAAGTAAGAAAAGAGAGGATGGTTAGAATAGAGGTGATCTGAATCCAGTTTTATTAGTCCTGATTTTTAGAGCTGTGGAGATAAACTAAGTCTTGAGGGAGAGGAATGATTTCATAGATTTAGAGCTGGAAGAGAATTGTAGAACACTTAGCCACTCCTTTCATTTAATACCTGGGAAGCTGTAGCCCAGAGAGGTCAAGTCTATTGCCCAAGGTCACACAGCTGTCTCCCTGCTTGGAGGTGGGGTGAGTAGGGGAAGGGAGAAGGGTGGTTTGGGGAGAGGATATAGGTTTCCTGACTTCTCATTCAGTGCTCTAAGTCAACATTGTCTGTGGCTAAATCAGATATCAATAATACATTTTCTGCCTGAGCACACACACAAAAGAAATGGCAGAGAGGAATTATTTCACCAGGGTCATGGAATTTTATTTATCAAAAATAGAGAAACTGCTTCATGCAGGTAAGCTCATAAAACATTAAACCATGGAGCTTTAAAGTATCTTTGGAATTCATCTTGTCCAACCCCTTCAATTCCTCCTCTGCAGGCAAATGACTGTCTGAATCATCTAGGACAGATGGTTGTCCTGCATGGTAACCTCTCTCTCCGTAACCCTTTTCCATCTAAACATATCTCAAGGGGTTGGTCTAGACATACACATTATTCAGATGTCTCTGCATGCAAGGTTTGTAGAGTTCTATGTATGTTTTGTATAATCTATGTGGATACTTATATTCTACATAGTTTTACGGATATAAACTATCCATGTGGGTGTATGAAATGTGTGTATACATACATAGGCTATAGAAAACAATCTACTCATTCAGATGCAGGGCTTGAGTCATTCTTCCTACAAGATATGACAGTATTAAAAGAAATGAAATGTGCCACCAGTATGCTTTATTGCATAGGAGGTGAGGTCAGCCCAGAAAGCTTTTTGGAGATTAGCATACATCTGAATCTGAGCACCAGTGGCTGGGCCCACAGAGTAAGGCAGTCAAGGCCAAGACTGTCCGCTGCTGACTCAATACTCTTAAGTTTCTGCCAGGACTCACACTCACTTTTCTATTTGAACAGAATTGGATGACCTCTGCTTGTCTTTCTCCCTCTACCTCTCACTCCCTGCTGGGCCTAGATATTTCTTTCTCCATTGAAACCTAGGTTTAAGAATTGACCTCTTCTGGAAGACTTGCATGCATTCTTCCTGCTATGCTTTTTACGTTTGTATTATAAATGGTATGGGGTTTTCTTTCTACTTGCTCACTAAACTGTGGGCTCCTTGGGGCCAGAGGCTAGGTCTCGTTCATCTCTGAGTCCATAGTCCCAGTTAGTTGAACAAATGAATGAGTTAATGGAGTGGACTGAGCACTGGGTTCTGTGTCCATGTCTTATTAATTCTGTGACTTTGGATCAGTCCTTTGTCCGTAATTAACTCAAAAATGGGAGTGATCACAACTGCTTGCCTTTTCCTCATACACAGGTTTCAAAAATCAATAAGTATTTATGGCAGTGCTTTGAAAACTGTAAAGCACTACACAGATATGCTATTCCATGATTAAATAGAAATTTATGGGAAACTTGATTCCACCAACATTTGATCCCAATGATTGTGTGTAACAGTAAATGATCCTGAGAAAAAGATATCAGAAGGTCGTGCATCTTTTTAATAATACCTTTTCCTTTGAATGTATCAGTATGGCCTTATGTTGACCTTTCATGGTCTCTGTCTGACCCTCCTATGGCCTGGGTTGACCTTTGCTCGAGGTGAGTTCAGCCCAGAAACGTTTTGGAGATTAGCATATTTCTAAACCAGTATCAAGTATCAGCATTATTTATTAAAACCTTTTTCTTTTCTTTTTTTTTAAGACTTTTTCTCCTCTTTATGGATTAACCATTCTGCAAATAAAAACACATTTATTGTGCCTGTGCCTTTTCAAAGTTTGTGTGTGTGTGAGGTGGGGCAGGAAGTGGATGCCTGAAATGATACACTACTAGTCCAGTATTTAAAACGTTCTGGTCAGAGGTCTCATGGGCTTCAAGAAATCTTGAAACATTAGTAATTCATTACCCCAGAGCAATTAATTAAATTTGGTCTTAAATGAGAATTTAGTAACATTGCATGAATTGCTAAGATAACGGTATTTTAAAATGATAATAGCATAAGTTTTTAAATTAGATACATGTGCTGTTTTTTAGAGATATTAAGCAGGTGTTTTCTTTGCCATGACGTTGCCTCATAATAAAATAGGGTGTAGTGGTAGTTATCAGAATATCAGAGAAATATGTAATCATTTTCAGTGTTCATTATTAACTGGAGTAATCTTTGTACAAAAGCTAATATAAGTCATGGTTTGCTGTTTGCCAAATTATTGACTTAGGAGGTCATGGAATATTTTGTTGATCAAAGAATACCCAACACTTTTCTTTTATGGGTATACCATATTTTCCCCCCTTATCAGTAAGGCTCTTTGAAATCTCGTAATTTTGAGTCTTGCTGGTTGGCCCTTTCTTCTTTCTGTGTCTCTCTCTGCCCTGGAATTAATCTTCCGTGCCCTTCTTGTTCTACGCCATTCCTTCTTTCAGTGATAGTGGTTCTAAAGCCCACCCAGCTTTGAGCTACTGTGATCAAATCATGGCAGCCCTGACCAGCTGAGCAGAATCAGTCTGAGTCGACGTTTCTCATAGAATTTGGGATAACTTGTGTCTGAAAGATGCTTTCATGTTCAGCTGGTTCTTCCATTTCTGTGGCGGGGGGGGAGTAGCTCTGTGAGAAGAGGGCCTGAACTAGCAGCGTGCTGCGAATTCCAAGAAAATCTGGGTGATAGTTTTGTAAGAAATGTTATTCTGCACATAGAAATATAAGGTTCCTAGCGGAGAGAGAGGGAGGACTTAAATAGAAAATGTTGGATGAATTCTGCTTATAATTTCTTCCATTCTGGTTGGAAGCTGATTTCCCTCTAGAGAAAGATGATTCTCTCTCCACTTTTTTTACATGCCCAGGCTGCCTCTATTTATCTCAAGGGGGTGCCTGGAAATTCTCAAAACACATTTTATTTTACCCCAACCCTAAACATCTTTCCTTAATATCTATTGCCTGGGTCCCCTTGTCTCCAGCCTTCTCCTGGCCAGTTTCCCTGGTGCACTGCAGCCACGTTAGTCTTCCTAAAGCACAGTTTCAGTCTGGGTATTTATTTTATTTTATTTTTAATTAATTAATTAATTTTTGGCTGTGTTGGGTCATCGTTCCTGTGCGAGGGCTTTCTCTAGTTGTGGCAAGCGGGGGCCACTCTTCATCGCGGTGCGCGGGCCTCTCACTATCGCGGCCTCTTCTGCTGAGGAGCACAGGCAGGCTCAGTAGTTGTGGCTCACAGGCCCAGTTGCTCCGTGGCATGTGGGATCTTCCCAGACCAGGGCTCGAACCCGTGTCCCCTGCATTGGCAGGCAGACTCTCAACCACTGCGCCACCAGGGAAGCCCGGCAATGTGTATTTTTGATTTTCTTAGGAATCCCACCAGGATGACCTCTGGGGCTCCAGGGTCTGGAAAGTGTAGGTTGGGAATGGAAGCAAAGACTGCTGAATTGTTAAAAGTATGTTTAAATTAAAAAAAGCTTTTTGTTGTTCTCATTATAAAAACAATGCATGATCATTGCAGAAAACTTGGAAAATGGAGAAAAAACAAAAAGAATTCATGATTCCCAATGGTAACCACATATATATTTTGGTATATGGCTTAGTAGTTTTTTCTACACATAGCTAAATTGATAGTTTAAAAAAATTAAGATTATGTTGTATATATTATCTACAACCTTTTTTTTAAAACTTAATAATCAGCCATTTTCCATACTATTAATGTTTTTCTATGGCAAAAATTTTTTAAATTCTTTATCATGGGGAGCTTAAAACTTACGTAAAAGTAGAAGGGTTGCTGGAATGCTCTTACATTGCTGGTGGGAATGTAAAATGGTGCAGCCACTTAGGAAAACAGGTCGGCAGCTCCTCAAAGTGTTACCATGTGCCCCAGCAATTCCAGTCCTAGGTAAATACCAAAGAGAATTGAAAACATATATCCACACAAAAATTTGTACCCCAATATTTTTAGTAGCATTATTCATAATAGCCAAAGAGGGGAAACAACCTAAACATCCATCAGTTGATGAATGAATGAACAAAATGCATTATATTCATAAGATGGCATATTATTCAGTAACGAAAGGAAGTGTTGATACACGCTATACCATGGATGAACATTATGCTAAGTGAAAGAAGCCAGACACAAAAGGCCACATGTTATATAATTCCATTTATATGAAATGTCCAGAATAGGCAAATCCATAGAGACAGAAAGTAGATTAGGGGTTGCTGGAGCTGGAGGAGAGGGGGTGTAGGAAGAGACTGCTCGTGTCCTGGTCATGGTGATGGTCGCTGAACTCCGTGCATTTACTAAAAATCACTTGTATACTTCAAAAGGGTGAATTTATGGAATGTCAATTAAATCTAAATAAAATTATTTTAAAAAGTAGAGTAGTGTAATGAGCCCCCAAATTAACAATTTTCCACTTGTACCCAATCTTATTTTATCTACACCCCATCCTCTTCCTCTCCCGTATTATTTTGAAGCATCATATCTTTTCACTTGTAGCTATTTCAGTATTTCTAAAAGACAAACAATCTTAAAAATCACATAACCACAGTACCATAATCATGCCTAAGAAATGTAATTTTTAATTTCTTCATTCAGTCAGTGTTCAAATTTCTAATCATATGTTTTAAGGACCACTTAGCATTTTACTGTGGGGATGCATCATAATATATTTAACCAATTCCTACTGATGAAACTTTTGGCTATTTCCAACTTTTCAACTCATGCAAATGGTGCTTTGATAATCAAACATCCTTATATATAAGTCTTTGTACGCATTATTTTTATACATTATACACTATTTATCCTTATACATAAGTCTTTGTATACATCTCTGTTTCCTTAGAATAACTTCTTAGAAGTGCAATTTACAGTGAGAGTTATAAATGATGTTTAAGGCTTTTGACATTGTCAAATTATCTCCCAATTTCCTGTGAGGTAAGTGTACAGATGAATGCATGAGGCTTGGAAAAATCAATTAATCTACCGAAGGTCATAAAGCTTCTAAATGGCCGAACTTACGATTGACCTACCCTAAAGTCAGTGCCCATAGTAACTCATATGGCCAGTATTTGACCTTGTCATGACATCAGAATTATCTGATGTATTATCTCTCTGGGTTCACAGATTTCCCAGAAGACTTTCGTTTGGGGCACAGGATCTCTCTGATGAGCATAGTTGTGTTTTAAGTGTTATTTCCAAAATATTTCTTCCCTTGTGATTTTGTTTTTTAAATAACCAAGATCAGCTTAGAACATGTTAATTGTTCTTTTTCTTGTCTAAAAACCTGAAAGCATAAAATATGAACCATTTTGCGATTAGCAGTGATTTCCTTTTACATTGTATATAAGGTACGTTTATGTTTAATCTGCCCTTCTCTTTGGAGAAGTGTCCAGCAAGTGTGTTTGGAAGGCATGTGGAATCAGGCTCAAAGGTTTCCATTTTTTAAGAATTGAAGACCACTGAGTTTGCGATTATCACAGAAGATAGCAAGATGGGAAGACATGTTAGAACAGGAGCCGTTCTGAAGCTTTTATCTGCCAGGTAATTATTAAAATCAAAATCTGGAGTTATGCTTTTTTTCAGACAGATATAGATATTTTAAGATTAGAATGGAGAAAATGGAAGATGGAGCTGGCAGCCAGAAGAGTAAAGAGCCCTGTGTTTTTGATCACAGTCTACTTTCCACCTGGTTAATAAGTAAGAAACTTATAAAATCAACGTAATTTTGTGGTTTTCAGTCTTGTGGAGGCCAACTGCCTTGATCTCACTAGATTTTACAACCTAACCCTCCGTTTAAAATGCCTATGAATTATTTATACCTAGGGTAAAAATCTGAGCTTCACATGCATATGGTTTCATCATTTCTACTTCTAGGTGGTTTTTTTGGGGGGGGGGCTTCCTGTAATCAAATTATAGCAGTGTGGCGGGTGGAATAGGTTGTAAGCAGTAATTGCAAACTGTATTTAAATAATAATATTTAACATTTATAGAGCACTTTATATCTCAAAGTACTTGCAAACAATATCTAATTAAATATGCTTTCTGATTATAATCTGGATATAAATGCACTTAAATCCAGAACAGGGTCATGAGAAAAGTATGCATTTGAAGTTAATGCTTTAAAAACCTATTCAATAATTGCAGAGTTAGAGCTTGGGATTCTGTTGGATTGTTTGTGTGCATCCTTTTGTTCAGCCTGATGGCAAGTTTAGATTATATCTGCACCTTATCAATGCCTCTGCTTGATTTCTGACCATTAAGGACTGAGTGTTGATCATGGCTTTGGTCCTTACAGACACTAAAATATTAATAATATAAATAAGCTTTAAAATGGGCTCCTTCACCACATTTTGTGCCCTGGCCTCAGATGAAACTCCCATTAGTAAGTGAAATGAAGTGGGGTAGCGAGAGGGAGAATGGCTATGCATTGTGGTTTAGTAATTTCTATCTGAGAAAAATACATTAAACTGCGCAGTAGGATACATCATAAAGAAACGCACTGGAGAAATGAAACGTCGTCTCACCATAGTAATGATTTCTTGCTGTTTTGGGCATGTGTCTGTGTATTGTCCTCTTGCATGTATGTCCTGTGTTGGCAATTTTGAGAGTGTTTGGAGCAAGGACTAGCATGGCTTATCCAGTAGATAGAAGAGGATTCTGCGGCTGGTTGATTCTCAGTAAATGTGATCCTGTGCATTGTGATCTTCTAAGAGCTGGTTGACAGGCTAATTGCCTAAACAGTGGTTCTCAAAGTGAGATCCTCGTTTCAGCAGCTTCAACATTGCCTGACAATGTTGCAGAGTAGGAAATAGTCATTTGTATAAGGTAACTGCAACTTTTTCTTAAGGCTTATGGCTTCAAATTGTGGAAGGCACATACTTTTAAGAATGTGGACTTTAAAACTTCACACTAATATTTTATGTGTATGAATTGTTTGTAAGAAAGGGGAATACTTGAAATGGTATCGAGTGTCACCTGATACCATTTCAGCTGATAATCCTGGACTGTTCTTTGCATTGCCATTTTTTTTTTTTTTAATTAGCAAGTTTATTCAGGGGCCAGAAAAAGCCCCATCTCCATGATCAAGAAGATGCATCCTTCTGGTGTTAATTTCCTGTTTTTCCCTATGGATCTGTAGGGATTCAGTTTAAAGCCCCAGAAGGTGCTGACATTTGCCTAGAAGCTGAAAAAAAGAGTTGTATTCACAAACTCTTTCATCCCTTCTTTTGTTTGCAGTCTGAAATCTTTGGGTTGTTTATTTTTTGAGGCTTGGAAAATGGAATGGACGTTTGGAATCTAGACAGCAGGTTAGAGGATTTCCTTACAGAGAAATCCCACAGACATTCCTTGTAACAACAATCCATGGACATCTCTGACCTAGCCACAAAGATGCCCTATGTTGTTATTTAATCTACAGTTCTTAGATAAACACACTGCTTATATTGCATGTCTTTTTATTTGGGGGAAGGTTGATGACGATTAAGGTTGTTAAGGCAGCTTTGTACACAACTTGATAATGAGCATGTATCAACATTCTATTTCATACTCACTGCTGGGGAAGATGCTTTGGAAAAACGGAATTCAAAGAGCCCTCTTGGAACATGTATTTTAAAGGAGAAAGATATGGTTAGATAATAATCAGTAGACTGGATATAAAAAATATCTGGGACTTCCCTGGTGGCGCAGTGGTTGAGAGTCCACCTGCCAATGCAAGGGACACGGGTTCGTGCCCCGGTCTGGGAAGATCCAACATGCCGCGGAGTGGCTGGGCCCGTGAGCCATGGCCGCTGAGCCTGCGCGTCCGGAGCCTGTGCTCCGCAACGGGAGAGGCCACACAGTGAGAGGCCCGCGTACTGGAAAAAAAAAAAAATCTGGTTGAAGATGATTATGTTTTTTGCAGTATTGACAATTAGGGGGACATATCCAACTTTTTCAGGAGAGGTTTTAATATTATTAAAATATCAGGGAATTGTACAGCATTTAAATCGGAAATGTTAGTTACTCTTTAGTTGGGGGAGTGAATTAATTGCATTTTTCAAGGTGTTCTGTCTGGGGCCAAGTTTGGGACAGTTTTGTTTCTAGTACTGGTGGTGTCTTAGGTTCTGGGGAAACTGTGAATTTGAAATGGCTTCTCTGCAGCCATTTGCACGGTTGAAAGTGTCTTTTGAGTTTGGGAGTGCCGTGGTTTTCTATTTGAACCCCTAAGACTCTCTTAGAGGCCAGAGACTGGGTAGTCTTATGTTTCATAAGGTCAAAGCCAAGTGTTTGCTGTTCCTCAAAGGCCACCCCCTCTTCTGTTTTCTTTAACTGGTAACTCTAGCACCCGTCAGAGAGAATACAGTTTTCTTTCCGTGCAAACAAATAAATAAAAGCACTGCTGAGCTCTCCTGCAGTTTTATCCCCAGGTGCTGCTCTGGGAAGAAACTGCACATGCTCTTTGGTGGGGACAATATGTATGTTCTCTCTGTGAGTGTTTCAAAGATGTAACTCATGCTGGTATTGTAGTCAGCATTTCTTGAATATAAACAGCTTTTATTTTTGGAGAACAACAGATGTAAAAGTGTGAAATACAGAAGTCTACACATCTTGGCAGGGGGAAGGGAAGGAGGAACGGGGTTTCTTTAAAATCATGGTAACCCAATCTTAGTTACTCCTTTGTTTTCCTGAATGACTGAAAATTAGCAGGGGAAATCTGGAACCTGACCAGCTGGGTACCTAAACCTCCATTTAGCTGATTGCACCAGAAAGAGTGCTAGCGGGTAATTAGCATAGGTCCTCCTAGGTCTTCATCTCTAGGAACAAAACGGGTGCCTCCAAAGGAGGAAACCTGTAGGTGAAGAGAGGAGATCGTACACATTCAGTGAAATTTATATGACACTTTAAGTAAAATGTTAGAGAGACAGAGAGCCAAGCCCCAGACAGTGGGGTTGTTTTCTAGACAGGAAAAGTGTGTGTGGAAAGTGTTTGGTGTCCCTCTGTGGTCTCTGAACCAAAGCTCTTGCCAGTCCTCTGGGCGCCCACCCCCTCTTTTAATTTGTGAGTACAGTATGTTTGTAAGAGGTACCTGGGGTTTTCAAAGCAGCAG
Source organism: Lipotes vexillifer (assembly GCF_000442215.2). Taxonomy (NCBI): domain Eukaryota; kingdom Metazoa; phylum Chordata; class Mammalia; order Artiodactyla; family Lipotidae; genus Lipotes; species Lipotes vexillifer. The sequence continues at coordinate 2,724,992 of NW_006791811.1, forward strand.
GGGCA
>NW_006791811.1:2725006-2738921 GCF_000442215.2 Lipotes vexillifer
TGTGACTCTTCTGTGTTCCCTTTAGGCCAGGTCTGTTTCTTTTCTTTTCTGGAAGCAGGGTCTCATCTTTGCAGCTCATCACCTGATATAATGCAAGTTGCATCAGATTTAAAGAAATAGTTCCCTGACTTTCTTTCGGGTTCCTGGCTGGGATTGCTGCCTTCTGCAAGTTTCTGCTAGTTTGTAGGATTGACAGTTATTTTGTCCCCTGGGAAACTCTGTTTAGTGTGGGAAACACATTCTCATTTGTCATGGTTCTTGATAACTCCCCTTTGACAAAGATTTTTGTCAAATGTTCTATGATTAGGTCTATATAGTTTTTTTTTTGTATTGTGTTTTGATACTAAATGATTTCAAACATGTTTCAAAAGAACATCTCTGATAATTTCTTTTCTAAATTTCAGTGAAATTTGGAATGTGAATAAATTACAAGGCCACAGGAACTCCCCAGTTCACAGAGATGCTAGTTCCAACCTTATTCAGGCTCTGCTTCATGCTGTAATAAATGTGAATCTGGATTTTAGAATATACTTGAGAATGTGGATAAACTGGAATGCTCATATGTTGCTGGTGGGAATGTAAAATGGTTAAGCCATGTTGGAAAACAGTTTGGCTGTTCCTGAAAAAGTTAAACATAAATTTATTATATGACCTAGCAATTCCACTTCTGAATATCCATCCAAGAGAAATGAAAACATATGTCCAGGCAAAAAAAACTGTACACAGCAGCATTATTCATCATAGCCCAAAAGTAGAAATGACCCAAATGTCTAGCAACTGATGAAGAGGTAAACAAAATGTGGTGGAAGATGATGGAATACTCTTGAGCGGCAAGAAGGAAGGAAGTATTGCTTCATGCTACAACATAGATGTGAAAGAAGCCAGACACAAAAGATCATATACTGTATAATTCCATTTAGATGAAATGCCCAGAAAAGGTAAAGCTATAGAGACAGAAAGTAGATTACTGGTTGGTTAGGGCTGGAGAAGAAAGCGGGGAGTGATTGCAAATGGGCATGTGGGATCTTTTTGAAGAAACAGAATATGTTCTAAAATTGGATGGTGGTAACGTGAGTGAATTATACCTCAATAAAGCTGTTAAAATGTAATATGCCTGAGACATTACTTCATAGTTGGACCAGCTCCATACACTATGAGGGCAAATTCCCCAGCCTGGTTACTCTGGTATTTCTAGGAAGTCCTTCTCTTCAATACCTTGAGGGATGGGGACTCTGGTCCTGTCTTCTGCTTTCTACTTACCTTCATGTCATCCCTTCTAGAACTTTATAACTGTTACTGTAATAATTTCCTCCAAGATAAAGTGGATGAGGCCCAGATAACTTATCTCTCCTTCCAAAGAAAGGAGAACTTCGGAGCCAGGACTAGGGTAACTACAGTAGTTCTCTCTTATCCATGGGGGATACATTCCAAGACCCCCAGTGGATGCTTGAAACAGCAGGTAGTACTGAACCCTATGTATACTATCTTTTTGCTTATACACACCTACCTATGACAAGTTTAATTTATACATTAGGCATATAAGAGATTAACTACAATAAGTCATAATAGGCTCAAAGTGAGAGATTGGGTCAAGATGGAGTAGAAGGATGTGTGCTCACTCCCTCTTGTGAGAGCACTGGAATCACAACCAACTGCTGAACAATCATCGACAGGAAGACACTGGAACTCACCAAAAAAGATACCCCACATCCAAAGACAAAGGAGAAGCCACAGTGAGATGGTAGGAGTGGTGCAGTCACAATAAAATCAAATCCCATAACTGCCGGGTGGGTGACTCACAAACTGGAGAACAGTTATACCACAGAAGTCCACCCACTGGAGTGAAGGTTCTGAGCCCCACGTCAGGTTTCCCAACCTGGGGGTCTGGCAATGGAAGGAGGGATTCCTAGAGAATCAGACTTTGAAGCCTAGTGGGATTTGATTGCAGGACTTCGACAGGACTGGGGGAAACAGAGACTCCACTCTTGGAGGGCACACACAAAGTAGTGTGTGCATCGGGACCCAGGGGAAGGAGCAGTGACCCCCGGGCAGACTGAACCAGACCTACCTGCTGGTGTTGGAGGGTCTCCTGCAGAGGTGGCGGGCAGCTGTGGCTCACCGTGGGGATAAGGACACTGGCAGCAGAAGTTCTGGGAAGTACTCCTTGGTGTGAGCCCTCCCAGAGTCCACTGTTAGCCCCACCAAAGAGCCGGGTAGGCTCCAGTGCTGGGTCGCCTCAGGTCAAACAACCAACAAGGAGGGAACCCAGCCCCACCCATCAGCAGACAAACAGATTAAAGTTTTACTGAGCTCTGCCCACCAGAGCAACACCCAGCTCTACCCACCACCAGTCCCTCCCATCAGGAAGCTTGCACAATCCTCTTAGACAGTCTCATCCACCAGAGGGCAGACAGCAGAAGCAAGAACTATAGTTCTGCAGCCTGTGGAAGGAAGACCACATTCACAGAAAGCTAGACAAAATGAAAAGGCAGAGAACTTTGTACCAGATGAAGGAACAAGATAAGACCCCAGAAAAACAACTAAATGAAGTGGAGATAGGCAACCTTCCAGAAAAAGAATTCAGAATAATGATAGTAAAGATGATCCAGGACCTCATTTTGGAAAAAGAATGGAGGCAAAGATCGAGAAGATACAAGAAATGTTTAACAAAGACCTAGAAGAATTAAAGAACAAACAAACAGAGATGAACAGTACAATTACTGAAATGAAAAATACGCTGGAAGGAATCAATAGCAGAATAACTGAGGCAGAAGAACGGATAAGTGACCTGGAAGACAGAATGGTGGAATTCACTGCCACAGAACAGAATTAAAAAAAGAATGAAAAGAAATGAAGACAGCCTAAGAGACCTCTGGGAGAGCATTAAACACAACAGCATCCGCATTATAGGGGTCACAGAAGGAGAAGAGAGAGAGAAAGGACCCAAGAAAATATTTGAAAAGATTATAGTCAAAAAGTTCCCTAACATGGGAAAGAAAGTAGACACCCAAGTCCAGGAAGCGCAGAGAGTCCCAGGCAGGATAAATCCAAGGAGAAACACGCCGAGACACATAGTAATCAAATTGACAAAAATTAAAGACAAAGAAAAATTATTGAAAGCAGCAAGGGAAAAACTACAAATACCATACAAGGGAACTCCCATAAGGTTAACAGCTGATTTCTCAGCAGAAACTCTATAAGCCAGAAGAGAGGGGCACAATACATTTAAAATGATGAAAGGGAAGAACCTACAACCAAGATTACTCGACGGCAAGGACCTCATTCAGATTTGATGGAGAAATCAAAAGCTTTACAAACAAGCAAAAGCTAAGAGAATTCAGCACCACCAAACCAGCTCTACAACAAATGCTAAAGGAACTTTTCTAAGTGGGAAACATGAGAGAAGAAAAGGACCTGCAAAAACAAACCCAAAACAATTAAGAAAATGGTAATAGGAACATACATATTGATAATTACCTTAAACATGAATGGATTAAATGCTCCAACCAAAGGACACAGGCTTGCTGAATGGATACAAAAACAAGACCCATATATATGCTGTCTACAAGAGACACATTTCAGACCTAGGGACACATACAGACTGAAAGTGAGGGGATAGAAAAAGATATTTCATGCAAATGGAAATCAAAAGAAAGCTGGAGTAGCAATACTCATAGCAGATAAAATAGACTTTAAAATAAAGAGTGTTACAAGAGACAAGGAAGGACACTATATAATGATCAAAGGATCAGTCCAAGAAGAAGATATAACAATTATAAATATATATGCACCCAACATAGGAGCACCTCAATACATAAGGCAACTGCTAACAGCTATGAAAGAGGAAATTGACAATAACACAATAATAGTGGGGGACTTTAACACCTCCCTTACACCAATGGACAGATCATCCAGACAGAAAATTAATAAGGAAACACAAGATTTAAATGACACAATAGACCAGATAGATTTAATTGATATTTGTAGAACATTCCATCCAAAAACAGCAGATTACACTTTCTTCTCAAGTGCGCACAGAACATTCTCCAGGATAGATCACATCTTGGGTCACAAATCAAGCCTCAGTAAATTTAAGAAAATTGAAATCATATCAAGCATCTTTTCTGACTACAACACTATGAGATTAGAAATCAATTACAGGGAAAAAAAATGTAAAAAACAAAAACACATGGAGGCTAAACAATACATTACTAAATAACCAAGAGATCACTGAAGAAATCAAAGAGGAAATCCAAAAATACCTAGAGACAAATTACAATGAAAACACGACAATCCAAATCTTATGGGATGCAGCAAAACCAGTTCTAAGAGGGAAGTTTATAGCAATACAATCCTACCTCAAGAAACAAGAAAAATCTCAAATAAACAATCTAACCTTACACCTAAAGAAACTAGAGAAAGAAGAACAAACAAAACCCAAAGTTAGTAGCAGGAAAGAAATCATAAAGATCAGAGCAGAAATAAATGAAATAGAAACAAAGAAAACAATAGCAAAGATCAATAAAACTAAAAGCTGGTTCTTTGAGAGGATAAACAAAATTGATAGGGCTTCCCTGGTGGCACAGTGGTTGAGAGTCCCCAGCCAATGCAGGGGACACGGGTTCGTGCCCCGGTCCGGGAAGATCCCACATGCCGCGGAGTGGCTAGGCCACTGAGCCTGCATGTCCGGAGCCTGTGCTCTGCAACGGGAGAGGCCACAGCAGTGAGAGGCCCGTGTACCGCAAAAAAAAAAAAATTTGATAAACCTTTAGCCAGACTCATCAAGAAAAAGAGGGAGAGGACTTAAATCAATAAAATTAGAAATGAAAAAGGAGAAGTCACAACAGACACTGCAGAAATACAAAGCATCCTAAGAGACTACAACAAGCAACTCTATGCCAGTGAAATGGACAACCTGGAAGAAATGGACAAATTCTTAGAAAGGTATGACCTTCCAAGACTGAACCAGGAAGAAATAGAAAATATGAGCAGACCAATCACAAGTAATGAAATTGAAACTGTGATTAAAAATCTTCCAAAAAAAAAAGGTAGCTGCTGCTGTTAATTTTTAAATAAGCATATATATGTATGTGTGTGTAACGGAATCACTTTGCTGTACACTTGAAACTAACACAACATCTTTAATTAACTATACTTCAATTAAAAAAGAAAGAAACTAAAAAAAAAAATCATCTATATTTTGAACCTAATGGGTTGAACCTGCAGAAGTGGTACTGGAAGGCCTCTGCCAGGGATTTGTGTTGGCCATAACATGTTTGTTTTGGAAGTGTAGCTTGGGTTGTAACCGTTTTTAAGAAGGCACCTGGGGACTTCCCTGGTGACACAGTGGTTAAGAATCTGCCTGCCAATGCAGGGGACACGGGTTCAAGCCCTGGTCTGGGAAGATCCCACATGCTGCAGAGCAACTAAGCCCACGAGCCACAACTGCTGAGCCCACATGCCACAACTACTGAAGCCCATGCGCCTAGAGCCCATGCTTCGCAACAAGAGAAGCCACCTCAATGAGAAACCCGTGCACCGCTATGAAGAGTAGCCCCTGCTCGCTGCAACTAAAGAAAGCCCGCACGCAACAACAAAGACCCAACGCAGCTGAAAATAAATAAATAAATAAATAAATAAATTTTTAAAGAAAGAAAAAAAATAAGTCATAATAAAATGGAACAATTATAACAATATACTGAAACAAAAATTAAGTGAATGTGGGCTCTCTCTCAAAATATCTTGTTGTAGAAATTTAATGCCTTTTCCATCTGAACTAAGCACTTATCACACACTGTGGCCATAACTTTTGCAGTCTGAGGTGCAACAGCAAAACTAGTATGAATTTCTTTTTCCTTCTTTACAGTTTCACAGGTAGAGGATTTGTTCTTACCATAGATCTTAGCAACCTCTGCATACAGTTTTTTTTCTTTCCTTATTAAGTTGAGGACTTTCACCTTCTCACTTAACGGAAGCACTTTATGGCTTCTCTTTGGCAGATGTGAATGACCACCATGACTAATCTTTCATTGTGGGGCTATTATTAAGTAGAAAGGGTAACTTGAACACAAACACTGTGATAATGTGACAGTTGATTTGATAAAGAGGTGGCTACCAAGTGACTAAGGGGCAGATACACTGGACAAAGGGATGATTCAGGCCTCAGCAAGATGAAGCAGGACGGCGAGATTTCATCACGCTACTCAGAGGGTGCAGAATTTAAAACTTATGAATTGTTTATTTCTGGAATGTTCCATTTGATATTTTCAGACCATGGTAGACTGCAGGTAACTGAAACCACAGAAACTGAAACTGTGGAGAAGTGGGGACTACTGTATTCCTGTCTGAAACCGTTCCGTACTGAACGACTTTCAAAATGTTTGAGGCTGCACCTCGTCCCTGTGCTGGTCCCTCTGCCTGACTTCTCCAGTCCCTACTGTGGAGAGAGAATTTGTCTTCCCACCCCTCCCCCAGAGGAGACTGTAATCTCTACAAAGACAGGACCTAGGTTTTGTTTTTCCTCATATCTAATTCTCAATGAAATGATTTCCTCATATCTAATTCTCAATGAAATGATTTCCTTGGACTTACAGCCCAAGGCCAAACTCCTTAATTTAGGAAGGCCTTCTATGATCTGACCATTCCTCACTTCCTTACAATATCAACAGTCACCACTCCCTCTCTACACACTAACCCAGTGATTTTCAAATTGTAATGAGTTGTGGAGTCACTTCAATGGGTTACAGCCAGCTTTGGAAAAAAATTTATTAGAATGGAGTATACAAATATTACTGTGCATGTACTCTATTGTATATGTGTGTATTTGGTCACAACGTAGAATTGTAGAATGTATTTCTTACAGAGTATCAGGACCAGAAGTTTGAAGTTCACTGCTCCAGCTCAGCCCATAGGAATGCATGAGACCTATTAGAGGGATTTTCATTTGCAGGTTCTAGTAGTTAAGTAGTTAAGCCGGGGGCCCACAGATCTGTACCTCTGTGGCCCTCTCATAATTCAGATGTGTGTGGTCTGCATTCTAAGAAACTGTAACAGACCGCAGTTGCTAGCTGATTTAGACCTCTTGTTCATTTATTAAACACCCACTAGGAGATAGGAGCAATGCCATGGCCCTGGACACGGTGGTGGGACACAAGAGCTACAGTCCAGCTGAAAGACGGAAGAGTGTAGGCTGTGGCTTCTTCTGCTTGGGAACCCCCTACCCCCATCTTTGCTCCATCAACTCTGTGATTTTTTGTTTTGTTTTGTTTTGTTTTTGCGGTACGCGGGCCTCTCACTGTTGTGGCCTCTCCCGTTGCGGAGCACAGGCTCCGGACGCACAGGCTCAGCGGCCATGGCTCACGGGCCCAGCCGCTCCGCGGCATGTGGGATCTTCCCGGACCGGGGCACGAACCCGTGTCCCCTGCATCGGCAGGCGGACTCTCAACCACTGCGCCACCAGGGAAGCCTTGTGATTTTTTTTTAATACATTTATTTATTTATTTATTGGCTGCGTTGGGTCTTCGTTGGTGCGCGTGGGCTTTCTCTAGTTGCGGCGAGCGGGGGCTACTCTTCGTTACGGTGCATGGGCTCTAGGCCCACGGGCTTCAGTAGTTGTGGCATGCAGGTTCAGTAGTTGTGGCTCACGGGCTTAGTTGCTCCGTGGCTTGTGGGATCTACCCAGACCAGGGCTCGAACCCGTGTCCCCTGCATTGGCAGGTGGATTCTTAACCACTGCGCCAGCAGGGAAGTCCCTAATTCTGTGATTAACAGCTATTCGTCTTTCAAATTTCAACTCCGAAGAGTTAGACATGACTTCTGCTACTTTTTATAAAGTTCAGTGACATTGGTATCTGGGTAGAGATTCAAGGAGGATGAGAAGCTGAAAGGAGCTGTGATCACTTGAGAAAAGGGATCCGTGAGACCAGAGAAGCTGAGCTCTAGGGGTGACAGTGGGGTTGAAAGGGTCAGTTGTCACAGAGGAATGAGTTGCTGGAAATGACAGTAGCCACCATAGCCATGGAACAGCCTCTGGGAGATGTGGGAAAGGAAAGAGGCTTGGGAATGTCCCAGAAATAGCAGAACTGGGAGGGGGCTCAGAGCCAATTATCACTGTGGTCATCCCCCAGGCTGGCATGGCCTTGATCTCAAACAGAGACAGAGGAGGAGCCGTGGACACAGTCATAAACCTGTAAGGAGCAGCGTACAGGCTTGTACCGTCTGGTGTGCGCCAGTGAGGTTGGGGAGAGTATGACCCCTCCTGAGCAGCTGGGATACAGGCTGGAATGGCCATGAAACCAGTGGAAACTCAGCGGAGGTTTAGCGTTTGGTGGCTGCTTGTGCCAGGTGTTGAGCCGGGGGCTGGCAGGCAGGTGGCGCAGGCTGGTGGCTCATGCTGGCCTTGGTTAGGGCAGAGATTTGGTCCTCAACTTTGCAGTTCCCAGATGTGATGTAGTCAGGGTACCGAGTTCCAAGTCACACAAACACATGGATGCACCTGACACTGATCTGGAACACGATTTATATAATAATAATAATAATAGTAATACCAATATTAAGATCTAATACCTTTTTAGACCACTTGCCATGTATGAGGCATGGGCTAATTATTATAAAAGTCTGGTCTTATTGATGCTTTTTGTGATATGTACTATATTATTCTAATTTTACAGATGTGGAAACTGAGGCTTAGGTTAAAAGACTTGTTGAAAATGATGGAGCCTGGTTTTGAACTCAGGTTGGTCTGATTTTGAAAAAAATTAATTAATTGGTTTACATTTGTATCCTTTATTATACCTATCACGTAATTCATTGATGGGCACACTCTTGGGGTTAGCCTGTTTGGATCCTGCAGCTTCACTGTGCACTGAATGGATAGGGGACTTGTTTTACCATTTAGTGTTTTTAGCCTGTAAGAGGAGAAGTTGTGATATTGGGAAATGAAACCTTAAGAAAGTGCAGTGGCTCCAAAGATATTGAAAAACCTGTGTACCAGGCAGCTGTGAGACCTAATGTTGCCATTATTTGAACCCTCCTAGGGTCTTAGGAAGTTCAGTGGGAAGAAGCAGAAAGGGGTTTTGAGATGGTGAAATGGCCTTTAATTATTGCTTTTCTATCTCCTCTCAGACTTTAAAGTGGTTCATTAACACAGCAGACTATAAACCTCTTTATAAGCACAGGCCCGGTAAATGAGACACCAGTGAATTTTTATTGGTGACAAGTTACAGTGAATGTACAGCAATTATATTCCCTATTTTGTTCCATGGACTTTAAAAGGCACTGCATGTGGGGCAGCTTCACCAATGACTAGCAGGAAGGCAGGGTAAAGGACATTGTGTTACATCGTGGTACTGGATAGCTAGCTCCTAATCAGCTGGGTGTCCATCCCCTGGATTTCCTCAGCACCTGTCATTTGTGGCACATTGTGGGCACTTGGATATCTGCTGAATGAAGTCATCTGAAACCTTCTAAGCTTACTTTGGAGAAGTGTATGAAAGAGAAAGATTCTCTCCCTAACCCAGGGGCATCAGATGAAGTTCCAGGATTGCCTCTTGGTGTGGTCAGCAGATGAGGGGTTTCAGTTACCTAATAAGAGCTGGGAATGATGGGGCCAACCCTGGCAGTAGACTCACTGACTGACTGCTGTGGGAGAGAGTTCTGCCCTTGGCTGGTCTGCTCTGGGACAGAAGGAAGGACTGAGCTATTCTTCGTTGGCTAAGGTGCTTGAGTATCTCATGCAGCTATAAATCCCAGAGCGTCTCAGAAGCAGAGAGGTATTAGCCTAGAACTAAGTCTTGGAGGCATAAGAAAAAAGCTCTTTTCCTTTGTCTGTGCTGAAATCTGTCTATTTTGTTTGTTTTATTTTCAACTTCTAAATATTGATTAGCTTTAGTGAGTGCTTTCTGGATCTTGTGGTCAGGGGGTTAAGGCCCATGGCAGTTAACTGGCATTCAGGGAACAGAGCAAGCTAGAGGGGGAGCTTTTCCCATCAGGTCTGCAGATTACAGTTCAGCAACAAGCCTATCCCCATGTCTCCATGTTCTCTACCGGGTATTGCCTGTTAAGCTTGGATACTTTTTTCTTTTACAAATGCAGACTGCTGCACTTCACAGTAATTAGCCGATATGACTGTAATGGAGTCTGGCTTCATTGGATAGAATCTTTGAAATCAAGTGTATTAAATTGACTCTTGCTTTCTCGGGTAATAATGAGTAGAAATTCCTGCTATAAACATAGAATTAATAGGTTCTAAGCTTTTATAGGCTTTGGGGCAGTAGTAAAAGGAGAGGGGAGGGACTTCCCTGGTGGTCCAGTGGTTAAGACTTCGCCTTCCAATGCAGGGGGTGCAGGTTCGATCCCTGGTCAGGGAGCTAAGATCCCACATGTCTTGTGGCCAAAAAGCCAAAACATTAAACAGAAGCAATATTGTAACCAAATCAATAAAGACTTTAAAAATGGTCCGTATCAAAAAATTAATTAATTAATTATTTTTAAAAAAAGGAGAGGGGAAATGGCGTGTATACAGCTGCACTTTATTTCATTCTTTTTGAGGTGTGTTGAGATTCTTGAGAACCTGGCCGAGTGATCCCAAGGGGGCAGATGCACCAAGGGCTCTGTGTGAGCATGGGAAAGGATGGCGAAGTGGATCCACTGCCTATTCCGATGCAGATGTGTGCTAGAAAGGTCAAACCTTCAACTTGTTCTCAGTCCTTCTAAAATCAGGGAGTGTCAGTGAATGATGGTGGCCCCTGGCATCTGGTTAGAATTCTCCAGATGACACCTTGGCAGTGAATTCAACCAAAACATTTTTGGCAGCTCCACGGAGAGTAACCTGTATGAGAGGTGACCATGACATAATTTGGGTTTATCTCATTTGTTTTCAGAGTCACAAGAAGCAGAATGGCTTAGAGGTTACATCAGGGATCAGACTCTGGATTTGAGTCCTGGCCCTACAGCTTAAAAGCTTTGCAACTTGGGGCAATTTGTGTAAATTCGCTAGGCTTTCTCCACACCTGTTAAATGCAGATAATAATAGTATACCTAGGGATATTGTAAGAATTTAAAAAACATATTTCATTACAGCAGAAGTTAACACAACGTTGTAAATCAACTATACTTGAATAAAATAAATTAAAAAATAAACTATTTCATATAAAGTACTTAGGACAGTGCTTGCCATATTACAAATTCATGATAAAGTGTTCAACACATTCAATACCAGCATCATTTTTTCAAATAATTGGAAAGCCCACTACGAATCTGGAGCAGAGGAAGCAACTGGGTGTATGTAGGTAGGTTCACAAGGTATAGGTTCTGCTCTCCAGAAGCCCGAAGTGAGAGTTAGAGACAGATAGAAAAATATATTCATTATATTTTTATATATATACTTTATATATAAAGTATATTTTATATAATATACTTTATATATATATAAAGATATATTCATTAGGAGCGCTGGGGTGGCTGGTTAGTTGTGTAGAGGCAAGGAATGTGGGGGAAGTGGAATAAGATGGGCACTGAGATGTCCAGGGAGCTGAAATACCTTGAAGAAATTCACAAGGATTCTGTGGTGGGAGTGCCAGTGATAACAAAACGTTGATGTGGATGAAGTATGGGTTGTTCCTTAGAAGTAGCCTTTGCATCTTTCCTGTGCTCTTCTGCCTTGCTATCCCCACCCCAGAAGAAGCTTTCTCTCCTGCTTGCCACCCTCTGACTCCAGTCTTCTCCAGTTTCTCTGTTATAGGATATGAAAAAAAAATCATACGTGTACGAAGCATTGTTTATTAGTAAGCAGCAGTGTATGTGTCCTGCTTTGTATGAGAAAGTCTAAAAATTGCTAATCAGGATGGGACTGAAAACTTAAAGAAAATAATTAATTAATTTGGCTGTGCTGCATGGCATGTGGGATCTTAGTTCCTCGACCAGGGATCGAACCCGTGCCCCCAGTAGTGGAAGCACTGAGTATTAACCTCTGGACCACCAGGGAGGTCCCTGGAACTGAAAACTTTTAAGCTTTAAAATATCCTTGCTTCTGTTTCAGGAAATCTGTGAATACAACATATTAGTAGGCCAAAGGATATTAACTCTCGAATTATTTCAGCTGCCATCAAAGATACAGGTAAAATTTAGTAGTCATTCTTGATTTAAAGACAAAACAAAACAAAAAACACTACTCTTAATAAACTAACTCTTACTTTCCCTATTACTCTTATGAATAGGGAGATTCTTCTTAACTTGATAGAGAGTGTGTCTGAAACCAACAGCCCACCTCATATCTAGTTGTTAAAAACCAGAAACTCTGTGTGGGAGACACTGTTGATTACCAGCCGATCAGCCATTCCCATCTCCTTTCTTGCTGTCAAAACTCTGAGTTTGTTTCGGTTTTTACCCCTCCCATGTTCTCAGGGGAGTGGACCCCCTCCCCAGCCCCAGCATAGAGGGGGTGAAATAGATTAAGCCAGTCCCTTGGCTTCCATTTTTCTGTTGTTAATGATGAGTTTAGGCAAGTCACATGACACAACCCTGGCCAGTGAGGGGCCTGGGGGAATCCTTCCTGGGAGCTCCTGGGAAGGCTTTCCTCACTTTTACAAATGGGTTTGTACAAACGAGACTTTCCCTGTCCTGGACTTGGAAATCATCTGTAAGACTGTGATGCTTAGATTTGCTGGAGCCATCTGGTAACCATGAGGGGAGAGCTTGGAGAGTCACAGAAAAACGGACTCAGGTTCCTACATGTTGGACAGCTGAATTAATCAACCCTGGAACTAACTGGCCTGATTCCAGACCTCATATTATCCTAGCTAACAATTTCCTCATTGTTTAAGCCACTTATAGTTGTGTATTCTTTTACTTGCAGTTACAAACATCCTAATTGATAAATATTTCTTTTGAAATCAGGGACCACAGAAGGACGTTAGGGTTAAGATAAGGATCAATAATTATATATATATATATATATATATTAGCTTAAAACAATCATTCTTAAAGTGATACATATATGAATCACTTTGCAGTTCACCTGAAAGAATATATATATGTATATAAAATATGTGGGTATATATACGTGCATATAATGCATATATATATATATATATATATATATATATATATATAGTATGTTCTGAAAATTCTAGCCATTTGAAATAAGGCAAGGCATAGAAGAAATAAGAGTTATAAGTATTAGATGGTAGGGACAATATCGTCATTTTATACAAATGGTGCCTTTAAAACTTAGGAGAGTCAACTGAAAAAAATTATTAGAACAGTAATAATTCAGTGTGGTTGGTTACAAAATAAGTATACATAAATCAGTAGCATTCTTATTAGCCAGACAAAATAACCAATTAGAAAATACATTTGAAAAAAATGATAGCTTTAATAACAAAAATGGCAAAATATATGGGAATAAATTTACCAAGAGCTCTGCAGCATCTATATGAAGGAAAATTTAAATCACAGCAAGGAGTATACGGAAGACTTGAGTCAATGCAGAGATACCCGATGTTCCTGGATAGCAGACTTAGTAATGTAAAGGTATCTATTCTTCTCATGTGAATACGGGATTTCAATAAAAATATCAAGCAGGAATTTGTTTTAGGACTTGGCAAAATGATTCTAAATGTCATCTGAGAGAATTATCAGACAAGAACAGCTTCCGAGCCTCCCGGTAAAACTTGTTTCTGTCATTTGTGTTTGTGTGTGTTATAAATGTCTATATTGTATTATTTGCTGTATAAAAGTTTTAACAGTTATAACTTCATAGTAGATTAAGATTTTTATTAATATAAAAACACTCTGTCCCCGGTAATGACTTTTTCTGGGAATTATTTTTGGTTTCTTGACTTTTTCTTTGTATTTTTGCTTGATGTACTTGATCTTCCCTTTTTTTTTTTTTTTTTTTTTTTTTTTTTTTTTTTTT
>NW_006791811.1:2739018-2741134 GCF_000442215.2 Lipotes vexillifer
CTTCCCGGACCGGGGCACGAACCCGTGTCCCCTGCATCGGCAGGCGGACTCTCAACCACTGCGCCACCAGGGAAGCCCTGATGTTCCTTTTTATTTCTAGACTTTGTCTTGATTTATTTCACTGTAGGCAACATATAGTAAGATTTTGTTTTTGAACCTAATCTAAGGGTTTTCTTTTCTTTTCCTTTTTTTTTTTTGAGTTTTCAAGAGAGTTAAACCATTTGGTTTTATTGATATGTTTGATCTTCTGTTGTGTTTTTAATTCCACTTTCCTTAGTGTCTGCTTTGTTTTTCTATGTAAACTGTTTTCAAACATACAATTTAAATATACTTAAACCTGTAGTTCTCTAATTATGCAAATTAATAGTAAAATGAGATCCTTTAATGTCCTTGTTGCATAATAAAGTGTGAAACCTTATTTCCCCTACTCTGATCTGATGCTTCTCCTGCACTTCCCAGTGTTTAATTCAACCTGATTTTACAGATTGAGATCTTCTTTGATCTCAACTTAATACTATATCCTTATTTTTAAAAGACTACATTTTAAATTAATATTTGAATATATTAAAACAACGTATTGTTTTTCAAGGATGCTTTTTGTGATTTGCATTAGATTGGTTACACTAAATTGGTTGTTTTTTTTCTCTATTATCTTCTTGTGTTCCGAATTATGATTTATCAGCTGGAATGTACACTTTCCTTTTATTTTTAAGGAATATTATGTATGTTTGATATTTTATGAGTTCTGGCATAGCTTAAAATTTTTCTTTTCCCTTTCTTCATACACAGTAATTTGGGAATACAATTATTTTATCACAACTCTTTCCTCACCACACTTTGGAGGTGGATCATTGGCTTGTGGTGTTAAATATTGTGAAAGAGAGGTTTGGGGCTGGTGATATTACTTTATAGTTAACCTGATTTTCTGCCTGATTAGTTGTATGAGTTTTAAAAAGTACTTGAAATTACTTTTTTGGGGCACAGGTGGGGTCTGTTTTCAGTTATTTTGCTTCGAACTGAGTGCATTTTTGCTTCTGGGAGCTGGTTTTGGTCCATGCATAAATATTTACCTTTACCATTTTTATTATTCTCTGTTGAATTTCTTCCTGTGGAATAAATATCTATGTGCTTTGTTTGGATCTCTGTCCCCTGTGGTCCCTTTATGTCTCCTTTCCTATCTTCATTTTTAAAATCTGCCTTATAAAACTGCATCTGGTAGTGTTTCATGTTTGTCTTTCACAGCATGGCTGTTATTTCCACAGTGTTAGTTCTGTCTGTACTACCTCCACTTTTCCATTTGCATTTTAGGCTTCCTTGTGTTCTTGTTTCATTTCTGTCCTCATCTCAGTCTTTTCTTCCCTTTGGCTGCTTGCTTCAGTCTTAAGGAGGCCATCTCCTCTTGCAGTTCTACATTTTGAGGACACCATGAAGGTGCATTCTAAAATTTCTATATGTCATATGGTTTTTATGTTTTCTTTTGAGTCATCAGGACGTAATGCAGACTAAGAGAAGTGGACTAATGTCCCAGTGTCACAGAGCTATTATTGCTGTTGTATTTTCTGTTCATACATTCCCTAAAAGAGGTGATGCACCAGTCCCAGGATTTGCCAAAAGGCAAGGTGGAAGTTGCCAGCCTGAGTGACAGCTTCCCGGTGTGTGACTTTAGTGAATTTGAATGGCAGTTTGCATGTACTTGAATCCTGTGTACAATATACTTATTTTCTCTGTGACTCAGTTTTCTTATCTGTAAAATGGGGATAATGACTTTACCGATCTCAGGGCTATTTGGAGGTTTAAATGAGATGACAGATATAAAAATACTAATAAAAAATTATCCTAAATGTAGAAATAAGCTACTGTACTATTGTTTACATAAAATATGTCCTTAAAAGTGTTTTTTTTAGATTTTAAAGTTAATATATGCAGATTGAAAAAAATGGGTGTTACAAAAATAATAAAGAAAGAGTGAAAAAATTATGTGTAATCCTCTCTGAGATGTAACTCCTCTTACTATTTTGGCATTGCCTTTTCCAGTCTTTCTGTTCATTTAAAAAACGTATGTATATACTATATATATATATATATATATATATATATATATATAGTGTGTGTGTGT
>NW_006791811.1:2741144-2743971 GCF_000442215.2 Lipotes vexillifer
GTGTATGTGTGTGTGTGTGTGTGTGTGTGTGTGTGTGTGTGTGTGTATACATACACTAAAAAGACTGTACTGGTATGGAACCCTGGACTTTTTGGCAATAAAACTCCAAAGAGACTAGATGTACAAAAATATGCTAAGGTCTTATACCACGGTTCACAGTAGACATGAATAAAAGAGTATTTTTTTACGGATTAAATTGAACATATTGTAATATTCCAAGATATTTTTTACTGTTATTTTTTTTTTTCCAGGAGAAAAAAAAATCATTCTGGACCCTTTTAATTTAATTGTTCTTAAATATGGTTGTCTAAATAGCCAAAACAAGTAGGGTAGACCAATCAAATAAGTGTAACTCATTATTACTGAATTCCCTGAAAGCATATTAAACCTGGTTCAATTTGACTTGGTTCTACTTTTCATCTTATCTAACATACAAATTGTTTAAAATTACGGTCTGATCATCTTGTGGCAGGTATTTTTTATTTAGCTACCTTTTCCTGTATTCATCATTAAAGTACAACCTCAGGCCTTTGGAACTATTTTTCCAAAGTTGATATATAAAAGAAGATTCTCTGTTTATTTACTTAATATTAAAATATTTAGTATTAGATAAAATAATTTATTTTCATGTTATTTAATATTAAATTTAAAATATTTAAATAAGCTCTCGAGTAAAGCAACATTAATTAATTTTCTTGGCTCATGTTAAAAGCTTGCACACTTTGTTTTTTTGTGTGTGTGTGTGATACACGGGCCTCTCACTATTGTGGCCTCTCCCGCTGCGGAGCACAGGCTCCGGACGCGCAGGCTCACCGGCCATGGCTCACGGGCCCAGCCGCTCCACGGCACGTGGGACCCTCCCGGACCGGGGCACGAACCCACGTCCCCTGCATCGGCAGGCGGACTCTCAACCACTGCGCCACCAGGGAAGCCCCCACACTTTGTTTTTTTAGTCTAAATTTTTCCCCTAAAATTAGGGGATGGGAGCAAAATTCACCTGATATTTAATCGGACGATACTTCTAAAACAGAATTGCAAACTCAAGTTTCTTGAGAGACAGCTATACACTAGATAGTGTCCTTGGTATTTTGCATGACATTTAGTTGGTAAAATAAAATAATGTAAGGCAGTATTTTATAAGTCAGTGGTTCTCAAATTTCAGCCTGCAGTAGCCTCACCTGGAGAGCTTGGTAAAGCAGATTGCTGGACACTAGCTCTAGGGATTCTGATTCAGTAAGTCTGGGGTGATGCCCAAGAATTTGCATTTTAACAAGGTGACGCTGATTCTACTGGTGCCAGGGCCACACTTTGAGAACCAGTGTTATAAGTGACATAGGAGTGGTAAGGTCAGTAAATTCTAGGGGAGGAGTATTGCAGACTGTTCTTGGCTGGGATGTGTGTGTGCAGTTCTAGGGCAAGATAAGGTAGATATGAGCAGGACCTTGATGGGTGTATATGAGAGTCCGCCCTCTGTGTCTGCTTGTTCCCTACCTGTGGATTCAACCGACCTCTGATGGAAAATACTTGGGGATGGAAATCCCAGAAAGTTACAAAAAGCAGAACTTGAATTTGCCCCATGCTGGCAGCTATTTACATAGCATTTGCATTATATGTACAACTACTTACATCTCATTTATGTTGTTTTCGGTATTATAAGTAACCTAGAGATGATTTAAAGTATATTGGAGGATTGTGGGTAGGTTATATGTACGTACTATGCCATTTTATATAAGGGACTTGAGCATACATGGATTTTGGTGTCTAAGGGTGGAGTGGGGTGTCCTGGAACCAATTCCTCCCCTCAGATACCAAGGGTTGATTGTACAGGGTACAGAAGAGAAGCTGGAGGAGAGAACAACCAGAGAGTGAACTATGTGAACAGTGGTGCAGAGGTGAGAATGGGTAAGGTTTGCCTGAGGGGTAGAGAGACCATCTGAAAGGAGAAAGTGTTTTTTGCTGGACATTTGTAAAAATGATAGTAATAATAATAATTGGAATAAAATTGGACAGCTCAGTAGAGACTGGATTTTTAAAAGTCTTTAATATTTTTTATATAAATTTATTTATTTTATTTTATTTATTTTTTAGCAGATATTCATTTTAAAAAATTTATTTATTTATTTATTTATTGGCTGTGTTGGGTCTTCGTTTCTGTGCGAGGGCTTTCTCCAGTTGCGGCGAGCGGGGGCCACTCATCATCGCGGTACGTGGGCCTTTCACTATCGCGGCCTCTTTTGTTCCGGAGCACAGGCTCCAGACGCGCAGGCTCAGTAGTTGTGGCTCACGGGCCTAGTTGCTCCGCAGCATGTGGGATCTTCCCAGACCAGGACTCGAACCCGTGTCCCCTGCATCGGCGGGCAGATTCTCAACCACTGCGCCACGAGGGAAGCCCCTATTTATTTTATTTATTTATTTTTGGCTGCGTTGGGTCTTCCTTGCTGCGCTCGGGCTTTCTCTGGTTGCGGCGAGCGGGGGCCACTCTTCCTTTTGCGGTGCGCAGGCTTCTTACTGTGGTGGCTTCTCTTGTTGCAGAGCATGGGCTCTAGGCACACGGGCTTCAGTAGTTGTGGCATGTGGGCTCAGTAGTTGTGGCTCACGGGCTCTAGAGCACAGGCTCAGTAGTTGTGGTGCACGGGCTTAGCTGCTCCGCAGCATGTGGGATCTTCCCTGACCAGAGCTCGAACCCATTGGCGGGCAGATTCTTAACCACTGCGCCACCAGGGAAGTCTGAAAGTTTCTTTTAAAAGAAAAGCAAAAATAACCAAAATCAGGCCTCCCTCATATACTCTTGTGCTACCCCCTCCTTCTTTCTTCCTTTCTCTTTCCC
>NW_006791811.1:2743981-2811869 GCF_000442215.2 Lipotes vexillifer
CTCTTAACTTCTGAAGTAATGTGGAGCCAGTAAATATCATTGATCAGATCAGCAGCATGATGGAAATTGTTTAAGAAAATTAAGCTGGTGGCCTTGTAAAATAAATTGAAGAGGGGAGAAGGGAGGATCTTGTAGAAATCCTAGGCTCAGGAAATAAAAGTTTTTGTGCTGGGATTGTTAGATCCTTAAAGTGAACAGGGCAGTTAGAATAAGGTGGAGTGTTTGGTTTGGGCCTGGGGAATTTGATGGGGGAGCATGACTTCTTTCAGGAAGGTGCAGTTCCTGGCTGTGGATGCAGCGCTGGAGCTTAGGAGACAGGTGAAAACTAAATATAGAGATATGACAACTGATGGATGGATTGATTGATTCATTTGTCTAATCACCAGTGTTCCAGGCATGGAACTGGGACGGTCTGAATGGCTGTAAGTGTACGGTCCCAGTAGTGTGGCTTCAGAGGGACAGAGAAAAGTCAGAGGCTGTAACATCTGAGAGAAATAAAAGGAGGAGACAGTCAGAGAGAAAGGGGAGAATGTGGAAGGAAGATCACAGCCACCAGAGTAGATCAGGATACAGCATCTTCCCGAGGTAAGAATCTGAGGAAGGAGGGGGTTAGGCAGTGCCAGATGCTGCAACTGTAAGGGAATTGCAGCTGCTGGACTGGATGCTTGGAATGTCCTGGTGACCCTGCAGGAGTGTTGTAAGGAAGGGGAGAGGCGGTGTCTTTTGTGGGAGAGAAGGGAGAGTCCTTAAGGGAAGGCAGTGGTTACGGTTCAATTGTGCAGGAAATGTAGGGTCAAGCATTAGGACAGCAGAAAGCTAATGTGCTTTCTTTCCTCTTCTTAAAGTGAGGAAGACCTTTGGGTGGTTGATGACAGGGTCCAGGAAGCAATGGTAGGGGAGAGATAAAGGCGTGATCCAGCTGTCTCGCCCATTTCAGTAAAGGGCCTCTCTGTCCTTCCTTGGGAGTCATCATTGGCTCTTCCCTTTTCCTACACCACACATCGGATCTATCAGAAAATTCTTTTGGTACTACATTCCCTTCAGAAGTGTATCCAGAATCGCAACCTCTCATAACTACTGACCACCAGCTACTGTCGTCTTTCTCCTGAATTGCTGAGATAGTCTCCTAACTGATCTCCCAGCCGCTTCCTTGACCTTGAGTCTGTCCTCGACACAGTGTCTGGAGTGATCCTAATGACTATTACATTGGATCATGCCGCTACACAGGTTTCACCTGGGGTTTCTTCTCTTTTACTAGATCAGAGTAAATGCTGATTTCCTTACAACGGCCTACAGGGCCCTGGCACCTCCCACCCCGCGCCCCCATACACACCTCCCTCATTGCTCTGCTCTCATCTGCTGCCTTCCTGTCACGGGTGTCAGCCACACTGGCGTCTTTGCTATCCCTCAACCCTTCCAGGAATGCTCTTTTCCAAGTATCTGCTTGGCATCTCGCCTCTTTGAGGTCTTTGCTTACACACATGCCATCTTTTAAGTGAGGGCTCCCAGGACCTGCTTTCATAAATTGCACCTCTGTGGGGCTTAGCATCTTCTAACTCATGTAATTTACTTCTGTGTTTTATGTATTGGCTGTCTCTGCCTACCTGGCTGTAAACTCCATAAGGGCAAGGATTTGTCCCTTGGTATGGTTCATTGCTATATTCCCAGTGGCTAGAATGCCTCTTCGAAAGTTGGCTCTAAGTGAATTTTTAATTAATATGAGAGAACGTGTGCGTGGTAATTGAGGGAGACAGGCCTTAGACGGTAATGATAACAGCTACTATTTGTTAAGCACCTGACTCTGTTGATGTGTTATTGTATTTAAACTTTACAACTGCCTTACACAGTGGGCATTATGTTCCATTTTAAAGCCAAGAAAGCTGAATATTGGCAAGATTAATAAACTTTCATAAGGTTAATAAACTTGTACAAGTTCTTAGATTGTGGAGGCATTCTAATATACCTGACTAATAAAAGAGGATCAAAGGCAGAGGATTTAGTCTTAGAAATCAGGAAGAATTTTTCTCAAATTAGGAAGAAACGTAGAGAAGATAGGTGAAGAAATTTAAGAGCTGAGATTGAAAGGAGAGTGTGTGAGCAATCTCTTTTCTGATGACTCTGATTTTTCTTAGTAAAGAAGGAAACCAGCTTATCTATTGAGATACAGAGGAGGTGACTGGGGATTTCAGGAGGGTAGGGAAGGTATGAAAATAGATCTGTCTGGGCAGTCTGCTGAAGGATCTACAGGAGATCAAACAGTAGGATTCTTGAGATGTATTTAGGGCCCAGTTAGAGTAACCAGTCAGTCAACAAAAGGATGTTAGCAGTGAATGGCATCTTTGAGATCATTTAATGTAGCTCCCGAATTTTATACTTTATCACTCTGTATCCCTTTTGTCTGCTATCTACAAAGACCAATGGTCACTTCCACTCATCTTTGAAGATCTTACATCAATCAGTTTTCCTTTTTTTTTTTTTTTTGGTTTGTTTATTACCTTCATCATTATTTTTATTGAGTTATAACTGATATAACATTATATTAGTTTCAGGTGTACAACATAATGATTCAACATTTGTATATATGCAAAATGATCACCACAATAAGTCTAGTTAACATCTGTCACCATGGCTACAGTTTCTTTTTTCTTGTGATGAGAACTGTTAAGATTTACTCTCTTAACTTTCAAATGTGCAATACAGTACCATTAACTATCGCTACCGTGCTGTACATTATCTCCTCATGACAATTATTTTATAAGTGGAAGTTTGTATCTTTTGACCACCTTTACCCACCCCTTCACCCCCTGCCTCTGGTAATCCCCAGTCTATTCTTTGTATCTGTGAACTTGTTTTCTGTTGTTTGTTTGTTTTTTAAGATAACACATACAAGTGAGATCATACAGTATTTGTCTCTGACATTTCACTTAGCATAATGCCTTCAAGGTCCATCCATTTCATCGCAAATGGCATGATTTCTTTTTTATTGTGCAGTAATATTCCATTGTGTATATATCCATTCATCCATTGATGGATACTTAGGTTGTGCCATGTCTTGGCTATTGCAGATAATACTGCTATGAACAAGGGGTTGCAGATATCTTTTCAAATTAGTGTTTTTGTTTTCTTTGAATAAATACTCAGAAGTGGAATTGTTGGATCACACGGTAGTCCTATTTTTAATTTTTTGAGGAAACTCCATACTGTTTTCCATAGTGGCCACCACTGTCGTCATCATTCTTGAGTAATTATTTGTCCAGGTCGACTACCATTCAACACCTGGATCTTGCTCTTCATTGCCCTGCCCAGCTCCAGTGACCATAACCCCTCCTCAGTCACCACTATCTGTGGCTGGACTTGAATAGTCTATGGCCTTATAAGGAAAGCAGTGAATGGTTGACAGTAGTTGGGTGTTGTGAGAAGCGGTTGACAGATAGATACGAAGGAGGGGAGGAAGATTTGGAGGGTGTAGAGAGAATGGTGCTCCAGTCAAAGTGGGGAGAGATTTGAGGCCAGATAGAACTGAATAAAACTCATTCCTGTTTAAAATAGGTTTATATGTATTCCAAGATGATTTTGATGTTTAAAAAATATGCATTTTTACATTTATGGTGCTGTCATTTCTTATCTTTTTGATAAGTAGAACCCATTGTTCACATTAAAACTTTTTTGTTTAAAAATGGAAAAAGTTACCAATGAGATGTTTTCTTGATAGAATTAAGGGTTAATATTTACGCTGTAGGTCTGGGTAATAAATATAGCATGAGTGTTAAATATTAATTTCTTAAAATTTGTAGATAAATTATGCATACTTATCTATATTTAGCCAAAGAGATGCTAAAAAGTTGGCATTTATATTTGTGTGAATTAGTGTTACTATATATAACATTATGAACATCTATTTGAGAAAAATTGTTAGTTTGTGTAACCATGTTTCGGTATTTGGCAGGTTGCTTAAATTGTGGTTTTCATGGAAGTTAGTACATGCACATTAAAAACAAATATTAACTTCATTTCCTTCTTCTAAAGCACACAAATCACTCATATATAATTGAATGAGAGTGCACATAAATGCAATATACCAGCTTGTATGAATTCAGATTATGTTTTAATATAAAGAGTTTGGTTTTAAAGGATTTACGTAATTGTAGTCATTTCCTCTATTTAGTAACAGGTGCACAGGTTTATATAGCTGTGCAGTAAATAACTATTCACATATTGACAGGATGCCATGCATTGACTGATTTGCACATTGGCCAAAATGTCTGCAGCTTTAGCCATGGAAAACAGATGGAAAGTTCAACCTGGTTTAAAATGGCAGTTAGAATCACATATTCTCATTGGAGAAGGGATGTGATTAGCTTCTTAGTCTGCCTTCTCATTTATGCAGAGGAGGATTCCAAAGTTCTGAAGATTTCAACTACTCAAAGCCAACCCCTTTGGGAAGTGTAAGAACCCATTATTATGTCAATGAAGAGAATTAGTTTCGTTAAGAAATTTTTTTTTTCTGGGGCTGAGTGGTGGGAGAAGTGAAGAGATGTTGGTCAAAGTGTATAGAGTTCCAGTTAGAGGATGATTAAGTTCTGGGGATCTAATGTACAACATTATCGTATGTGAAATACAATAATGTATTTGAAAGTTGTTAACAGAATAGATCTTAAGTGTTCTCACCACAGAAAAGAAATGGTAATTATATGACTTGATGGAGGTGTTGGCTAATGTTACAGTGGTAACCATTTTGCAATATGTAAGTGTATTAAATCAACAGGTTGTACACCTTAAACTTGCAAAATGTTATATGTCAATTATATCTCAATAAAGCTGAAAAAGTACTATTAATTGAAAAAAATTTTCTTTTACCACAGTTTCACCAGACTGAGCTCTTCAAGGGTTAAAGCTAACTAGGGTCCTCATTACTTACTCATCTTTCTATCTCAGTGTGCAGTACAGTTTCTGGTCCATATTAGGTATTTGATGAATGGATAACTACCAAAAATAAGTTGATTTTCCTTTTTTTTAATTTGAATTTTATTTTATTTATTTATTTATTACACAGCAGGTTCTTATTAGTTATCTATTTTATACATATTAGTGTATATATGTCAATCCCAATCTCCCAATTCATCCCACCACCACTCCCCCACCCCCGCCTTCCCCCCTTGGTATTTTCCTTTTTTCTGACAGCAGTGCTTTTAAAAAAGTAATAAAACAAAAGAAGATATTCCGAGAAAGTAGAGATTTTGGAAAACAATGAATAATTATTGAATTAAAGTAGACACCATTTAGCTGGTTTTTAAAAGCTATATAAATATTGTTTTCATGTTTATAATCTAATTTACTAATTCACAGAAGTAAATGGCCCAACTGTAAACAGTGTGTGTATATGATTGCATGTATATAAACACATATGTATTTGTGTGTACCATCAAATGGTGGGTGGGGCGGTGCCTATTTGTGGTGTACAACCATGGGCACCAAAAGGCTGAGAATACTATGACCTCTGACAGAGAATGTGTGTCAAAGTTGAACCCATAGCATCACTTTATACACAGTACCATGCAAGGGCCATGGAAAGAAGTGTGTGTTTTGTAGGTGATAGGCTGGTAGGCTGTCTCCTGAGAGGACTCGCCTCACATGTGTGAAATTACCATGATGGGTCATTTCAGCCATTCAGGCTCAGGAATCTCACTTTGTGTTTTCTGGTGTGTGTGCGTGCATGTGTGTGTGTGTGTGTGTGTGTGTGTGTGTGTGGTGGAGTGTTCTGCATTTTGTACAGGATATTGTACCAATTTATTAATTTATTGCTGAGAACTAGAATGGTCACTGGTGCTCAGTTTATGTACAACTAGTGATAGACGTGTTAACTAACCTTACTGTAATCACTTTGCAATATATACATGTCAATTCATAATAGACACCTTAACTTATACACCTTAAACTTGTGCAATGTTATATATCAATTATATCTCAATAAAGCTGGAAAAATGTATGTGCAATAGTATAAGCATTTTTTTGACCTAAGTGGTGGAGATACTTAGTTTACTGTCTAGGCTAGGCCCTTTGCATTTTAGTGAGGGAAACAGGCACAAAGGCTGAAGTGGTTTGGCCTCATGACCCTTCTGTGGTGGAGCTGGGAGCTGGGGATTGATCTCTGACCTCTCACCTCCTGGTGTGGAGTTCTTTCCTCTGGGTTCGCAGTGGAACTAGGCCTCTATGCTTGGAAAGATGGGCATCACCTTGAGTGTTGCTGCCCTTTTCGCTACCTGCCTTTGTATAATAAGCAGTTTTACTGTTTTTCGTATGGAGAGCTCGAATAGTGGCAAAATTAAAGTGAAAGTAAATTTTTAAATTAGTTTGGGACTGAATATGCTAGAATACAAACTCCCTGAAGGCAGGGACCTGCTCTCCCCCTTCTTTGTTGCCCCAGAGGCCAGCACTGGGCCTGTCTTACCAACACTTATTAAATGCTGGTGGAAATAAAAATGTTCACAAGTCAGGCGTGAATAAGTCAGTCAGCAAATATGGGGGAATGAGTTCTGGGCATAAATCATTGAAGTATTTTGACCACCTGGAAATTTGTTGTTATTCCCCATTGGAACTACCTATGCTAAGGGTCATTTTGATTTTACTGATGTGCCTCTTCTTGAGTCACAGATGCACTCATAGGATGGCCAGCTGACGGTAAGTGGCACTGATTACTGTTGTCAGACAATGGAAAGTGAGTGTTTCTACTTATGCACGAGCTGCTAAAAACTTACAGTCACATTTAGTGCCCGAGCTTTGAAATAAATTCATTTCAAAACATAGATAGCCTGGTCTTCTACTGATGAAATCATAGTAAAATCCACAATAGTCATCATTTATTAAGTGCTTGGTGTATGTTGGACACTGTGTATCACCTCATTTAATTCTCATGCCAACTGAGAATGACTGCAGTGCTTTCCCCCACTTCACAGATTAGGGGAACTGGGGGTTAAAAGACTGGCCCAAGGCCACACAGCTATTGAGTGAGAGTGGTGGGATTTAAACCCAGGGCTTTCAAAAAGTCTTTATTCTTTCATCTTTAAGTAGTAATCTGGGGCCATGATTGTTTATTTTTTAAAAACGGTCTTATTGGGATATAATTCACATAACATACAATTTATCCATTTGAAGTGTGTAATTCAGTGGATTTTAGTATATTCACAGAGCTATATAGCCATCATCACCACCAATTTTAGAACATTTTCATCACCCCCAAAAAGAAACCTCTTACTCATTATAGTCACTCCCCATTTCCCTCCAATTCCCTCCTCACTCCAGCCCTAGGCAACCATTAATTTACTTTCTGTATCTATAGGTTTGCCTATTATGGACCTTTCTTAAAAATAGATTTATATAATATGTGGTTCTTTGTGACTGGCTTCTTTAGCATAATAGTTTCAGTATCCATCCATTGTTGTAGCACATATCAGTATTCCATTCCTTTTTGAATAATATACCATTGTACATGTATACCACATTTTGTGTATCCATTCATCAGTTGATGGACATTTGTCTTGTTGTCCCTTTTTGCCTAGTATGAATAATGCTGCTTTGAACATTTGTGTGCAAGTTTTGGGTGGACATATGTTTTCATTTCCCTTGGTTATAGACCTGAGGGTGGAATTGCTGGATCATATGGTTTGGGCCACGTTTTAACCTCTAAGGTTATGTGTAGATCATTTTGGAAGTTGCCAGAGTACCCAAAATACATTCAGGTAGCAAAATACGGAAGAGCTACCCAAAGGTTTATGCGGTATTTTTGAAGTTTGATAATCATGTTCCCTTCTCTGTCCCACATAGGAGCACTCAATGGACTTACGGAATCTTAGAATTGGAAAGCAAGTGAGAGGTGACCTAGTCTAATCGCTTTATTATAAAGATGAGGAAGCTGAAACTCAGAGACTCACTTCTCAAGATTGTGCAGCTGGCTAGACCCAGACCAAACACAGTCTCTTTTTCTCCCAGGGCTTGATTTCCACTGGGTTAGCCTCTCAAAGAGGGATTGGTTCTTAGAAATGAGGCTCAGTTGCTAAAGGAAAGATGCTTCATATATAGTTTGCCACTGGCTGAAATCTATCTGTAGTGACGTTCTAGAACTAGGTCATTGTAATTCTTCGGGATATGCTACGTGGCCTTGGAGAAAGCTTGTCTTGCAAAGCATTTTGATTATAGGAAGGGGGTGCATGAGGCCCCGGCAAAGGTAGTGGTCTTGGAGGTTGACACAAAAGAGTGTTAGTATAAAAGACATATCATTGTTGAAGTTCAGTGAGCAGTCTGATTTCAGTAAAGTAGAATGTGAATGTCTCGGAGCCTGATGATCCAAGAAATTTACAAATGTCAAGATTCACAAATGGAATGGAAATGAAAAAAGCAAGGTGTGAGATGAAAAGCAGAAGGTTAAATGATTTTTAAATGTTATAACACCTTTCATAATACCGGAATCAATTCAATATGTACTAAAGAAATAAGCAGCTGTAAAATTTTCTCATTGAAGAGGGTGAGTGAAGATGCAGTTGATGTGAATGGAGAAGGTGTATAAATCATGATGTGAGGATGATTTGGTGAAACAAGCCTTGTTAGCAGAGTATTCAGAAGAACATACTAAATATTCCTAATGCCATCTCAATTTGAAATAAGGTGTGATACTGACTTACTGAGTCACTTATTGAATTTTTTATACATGGAAAGAATGTCTTGATTTTCCAGTTTCTTCAAAAAACATTGTTTTGAGATGTGAAGAATAGTTTTATTGTTAAACATTTCATGAAATATATAAGAGGCTTGGCAATTGAATGTAAGCTGCAAAATATGAACGATGTATTAGTTCCTCAGTACCTTTTGTAGCACAGAGAGATTCAGGGTCATTTAAAAATTCAAGCAAATAAACAGTCATTACACAGTCTAAATTCAAGAGTATTAGTTAAAAAAATTCAACAACCTATGTACCTATGAGCTATGTACTCCATGTGAGGCATTGTGTTAGCCTCAAGGAATGCCAAGATTAACCAGGTATCACTTCTACTCAAGGAATTTACAATTTAATGGTTGATAGTATTTAACGAGAAGTATACTACATGTTAATGGTGAGAGAGGCAGAGAGAGAGAGAAATACACAAAAAGAATAATAGAAGTACAAAAGGCAGACAGGAAATACATGTTTCATAATCATCTTGTAAATAAGGATTTACAAGCCCTGTCTCCTCCAATTAACATTAAAGATGCCCTATGGAGTCTAAGCCCTGTTGAGCTCAAGATATAGATCTTATTGTGACCAGATGTATGTAACTGGGGAAGGACATGATGTATGTGGAAAATACATAATAATTACTCGTGGGTGACTAATGATAAATTGTATCTTGACTTTAAATAAAGCAAATAGGTGTACCTGATAAAGCTTTTGTAACCTATGCAGTCCGTATTCAACTTTTCAGTTCCTCAGTTTTATAGCTATATTTTCCCAATCCAGGATCCAACCTAGTTATTTTTTTTATTTTTTATTTTTATTGGAGTGTAGTTGACTTACAGTGTTGTGTCAGTTTCAGGTGTACAGCAAAGTGAATCAGTTATACATATACATATATCCACTCTTTTTTAGATTCTTTTCCCATATAGGCCATTACAAAGTATTAAATAGAGTTTCCTGTACTATATAGTAGGTTCTTATTAGTTATCTATTTTATATATAGTAGTGTGTATATGTCAATCCCAGTCTTCCAATTTATCTCTCCCCTCCTTACCTCCTCATAACCATAAGTTTGTTTTCTAAATCTGTAACTCTATTTCTGTTTTGTAGATAAGTTCATTTGTACCCTTTTTTTATATTCCACATATAAGTGATATCATATGATATTTGTCTTTTTCTGCCTGACTTACTTCACTCAGTATGACAATCTCTAGGTCCATTCGTGTTGCTGCAAATATTTTGTCCTTTTTTTATGGCTGAGTAATATGCCATTGTATATACGTACCACAACTTTAACCATTCCTCTGTTGATGGATGTTTAGGTTGCTTCCATGTCCTGGCTATTGTAAATAGTGCTGCGATGAACATTGGGATGCATGTATCTTTTCGAATTACGGTTTTCTCCTGATATATGCCCAGGAGTGGGATTGCTGGATCGTATGGTAGCTGTATTTTTAGTTTTTTAAGGAACCTCCATACTGTTCTCCATAGTGGCTGTACCAATTTACATTCCCACCAGCAGTGTAAGAGGGTTCCCTTTTCTCCACACCCTCTCCAGCATTTACTGTGTGTAGATTTTTTGATGATGGCCATTCTGACTGGTATGAGGTGATACCTCATTGTAGCTTTGATTTGCATTTTTTTTTATCTAGAAGAATCTTCCTGTCTTTTTTGATTTTCCTGGCATTAATTTTTTGGGGATTCCTGACCAGTTGTCTTGTGGGACGTCCTGCATTCTGGACATGTGATGATTTTCTCATAATTCCGTTCAGGTTAAATATTTTTAGCGAGAGAACTTCATGGCCTGTGTTGAGTAGTTCTTATTGCATGAGATTGGGGCTTGTGATGTCACGTTGTTCTCCTCTCACTTGATGAATGCCAGCTTACTGTCATACATACAAAACCCAAGAAATAACTTGGCCCTCTTTCTAGAAGGATAGCCTGAGGCATGTGATATTGCCTAAGGCACTTCTGAGAGCCCAGTTGGCTGGGGAAGGAGAGGTGTGTAAGTCATAAATCTGTTCCTATCAACTGAACGGCATTAGCTCCAGTGATGTAACCTGTTTGTAACAGTTGAAATTGTGGTTGTTCTGGTACCAGGGATTCTGCTTCCTTGTGCTGTGTCCCATGCATAGCACTCATTGTTCTTTGCATTTATCCTAGTTGTGAGATTGGGTTTTGTTCTTTTGGTTTCATGCATAAGAATCCTTTCAAATTGGAAGAAGTAGAGGTTT
Organism: Lipotes vexillifer; assembly: GCF_000442215.2. NCBI lineage: Eukaryota > Metazoa > Chordata > Mammalia > Artiodactyla > Lipotidae > Lipotes > Lipotes vexillifer. The sequence goes on from NW_006791811.1 coordinate 2,754,920, forward strand.
TAAACAGGGAAGTTTATAGGCTGCATTCCTTTATTCAACACATTTTTATTGGGAGCTTCCTATTGTCGGACACCATTCTAAGTGCTGGTGAACTATACAGAGATCTGCCCTCATGGGAGCTTACATTCTAGTGGGGAGACCACTGATAAACACAGAGAGAAAAAATTTGTCAAATGTCACATAGTGTTAAATACCATGATGAAACGTTACAGAAAGTGTTAACAGAGGATGTGGGGGGATGCTGATGAGATGAGATGGGCTGAAGGCCTCTTTGAGGTGACATTTATGCAGAGGTGTGAATGAAGTAAGGCAGCATGCCATGCAGTGGAGTGGTCCCTGAACAGGTACTCACAGGGAGCATCCTCTGTATGTCTGAGGAGAGCCAGGAGACTGGCTGGGCAGCTGGAGGGCAGTGAGTGAGGGGAGCCTGGTAGAAAACTGGATGTAGGAAGAGTATTTAAATGCAGTCCCTGCTGAGTATGGTAACAGGAAACTCCTGCAGGTTGGAGCTGTACGCACCTACTTTACTGCAAGAACAAGTATGGAAGACCCTGAAAATGGCTAGTGTAAAAATAGACTTTAACTGAGGTCTCCCACTTAGTCCCATGTGGTATAAAACTGCATTAAATAGCATTTGACAATTTTGCTTTTCATTCCTATCTCCAAGGTGATAGTACAAGTACTTTAGCCAAAATACAGTTACCAGTGGGTTCTGCTCTTTCCAGCTGGGCATCTCTTTGTAAAGATGTGCAAACAGTTTTAAATCCTGTGATGCCATAAAAGGAGCATTGAACTAGGAGTTGGAAGATTTGAACCAACAAACTGGCATGAGGGAAAGCTCTCGAACCTTCTCTAGCATTCCCATTTATCACACTAAGATAAGCCCTCTGGGTGTCTGATGCGGCTGCTGGAAAGATGGAAGGGGATGATGGATTATATGTGCTTTATAAACTGTGGTGCACTCTGCAAGTCTAAGGTTATTATTATCATTTAGACCTTTATTATAGTTTCGCTAAACAGCAGCAGTCTATTATTTACCTCTCATTTGAAGGGGGAATGACAAATAGTTACTTCAAGGTAAAATGCTTCTCAAAGAGCAGAGTCTGATCAGTGCACCTTAAAGGATGTAATGAATTATTCAGCTGTTCTTCAAACTGGCATATCTGAAGTAAGGAAACGATCACTTTTCACTCCCTTTTCAACCTCCTGGAAATCAGCATGCTCAGTATGAGATCCTATCTGGAGAATCTTCTTGAGTTTCAATGCCAGATTAATACACTAGAAACAGGTTTGTGCTTCTTGGAGAAATGGAAGTTTGAGAAGGATTCGTGCATCTAACTGAGGCAATTGGCAAACGTTCACTGAATGTCTAACATAGATAGATGCATGGATGGATGGATGGATGGACAGATGGATGGATAGATGGATGGATGGATGGATGGATGGATAGGTAGGTAGACAGAGAAATAGATTAGATGGTTGATGCTCTGGGGGATAGAAAAAATGTGTGAGAAATGGCTATTGATAATGATTGTAGCAGACATTATTAAGCACTTATATGTACCAGCATGAATCCTCCCCCAAGCCATAGAAGGTAACTAATATTATTATCCTGTTTTACAGGGGAGGAAAATACTATTTAGAGAGGTTAATTTGCTTGCTCAAGGTCATAGAGCTAGAAAATTGGAGAGCTGGGATTTGACTTCAGATTTGCCCGTTATAAACCTATACCCTTAACCATATATGCTCTCTCAAGCTGCATATGGTAGCACTGGGGAGAGAAGAATTTTCTCTAAGGGAAGTTACATAACAATACTGAACCATGCATATATGCAGTGGAGAGAAGTCCACACATGTAGGACTTTAGAGGAAGAAGAGAATAGATTACTGGGAGCTGAACTGGTCATGGGAGGTGTCTTAGTTTGTTCAGGCTGCTATAACAAAACACCACAGGCTGAGTAGCTTATAAACAACAGAAATTCATTACTTTGAGATCAGGGTACCAGTATGGTTGAGTGAGGGTCCCCTTCCGAGTCACAGACTTCTAGCATCTTTAGGTGGCGAAAGGAACAAGGGAGCTTTCTGGGCTTTCTTTTTTCTTTTTCCCCTTTTAATTAATTAATTATTTAACATCTTTAGTGGAGTATAATTGCTTTACAATGGTGTGTTGGTTTCTGCTGTATAACAAAGTGAATCAGCTATACACATGCATATATCCCCATATCTCCTCCCTCTAGTGTCTCCCTCCCACCCTCCCTCCCTATCCCACCTCTCTAGGTGGACACAGAGCACCGAGCTGATCTCCCTGTGATATGCGGCTGCTTCCCACTAGCTATCTATTTTACATTTGGTAGTGTGTATATGTCAGTGCCACTCTCTCTGTGGGCTTTCTTTTTATGACAACACTAATCCCATTCGTGAGGCCCACTCTCTTGACCTAATCACTTCCCAAAGGCCCACTTCCTAATACTGTCATCTTAGGAGTTAGGATGTCAACATGAATTTTGGGAAGAATGCAGCCATTCAGACCATATCGGGAGGATTGATGGAAGAAGGGGCCCTTTACCAGAGACTTAAAAGATTGAGGGGACTGGAATGGGAGAAAATGAACAGGAGCTGGTGCTCAGGGGAACGGGCCGGTGCAGATACAGAAGTGGGAAGGAGCAAGGTATATACAGCCAGGGACAAGTGGGCTGAGGGGCCCCATCCTTCCTAAAAGGAGAATTCCATATGAGGCATTAGGAAAGATAGGATTAGAACAGAAGCCTGCATCTCTGCTGTGAGGTATAGAGGTGGCCAGGCAGCGAAGCCTGGGTTTTACTCTGCTAACATTAAAGATCCTTTCACAGCCCTGAAGCCAGCTAGTGATTTAATGAGAGCTGTGTCTGAAGAGGACTTCATTTGGAATCAGATGTAAGGACCTACTAGAGTTGAAAAGTTTGGATATGAGTAAAAATATATTTTTGTATGATGTTATTACATATTTAAGTATCTCTAGGGAAAAGGAAAAGGAAAATGTGTACTGATTCCTTGCGCTATGAACACAGGCTATACAGTCTCTCTCAGAGTTATACTCAGTCCGTGTTTAAAACGGGGTCAAGGTTGTAGAGAGGGAGCCCTGTCTAAGGTACCATCTCCCTGCTGGGCTTGGCAAGGGGTGTTCGTGTTCCTGATGATTCTAGGTTTCCTTCTCTTTCTTGTGATTCATTTGTGTGAGCCTAATCATTTTCCCTCTGGTCTGCATAATAAAAATAGCTATCATTTGTTGAAAACTTATGTTCTGAGAATTCACAGCAACTGAAAGAATTAAGTGTTCTCTGTTTTGCTGATTAGGAACAGTCTCAGAGAGGTTAAAAACTAAAGTCACATAACTAGCACAGTAATTGGTGGCGTTGGGAATGATACTAGCTTTATGTAGTCAGAAAATTCCTGTTTCTTCTTCCATCTTTGCGGTAGTTAAAGAGTATGAACTTAATTGTTGACCATCCCCGCCCCCTTGCTTGCTAAGTGCTCTAGGGCAGGTTATTAAATGTATTTGCGCCTCATTTTCCTAATCTGTAAAATGAGGATAGTCATAGTATCTACCCGGCATGTTATAAGGGCTCAAGTAATAGCTCTTTCATGATTAATTTTTAAGTATTATTTTCTATCACCAAATCCTTGTGTTGGCTGTAACTCTCTGGTGCTCGGAAAAAGGCTCCAATTCTGGCACAAAGGAAAAAGGAACATCTTTGAAAATTCATTCCAGTTTGTGCATATTAATTTGAAAACTCTAATTAGCTGTCTATTTTTTCCCTGGGATTTTCTTAACCCAGTTTCCGTGTCGATGCTGCATACCCTCTTCTCTGTACCCATCACAGGGATCGTCAGCAGCTGCTCCGTGTTGGACTCTGGATACTTAAAGTTGGTGAAGCAAGAGGGAACTTGATGTTGCCTCACTGTCAGTCTTGCCTTGTCCTCAACAGGGAAGAACTGCCTCTCCCCAAAGTGAAAAGAGTTATTCCAGCTGTCCTACCTTATTTGGACCTTGCAGGGCAAGGACGAACTCAAGTGCCTTTAGGGTGGTTTGAGATTTCTAGAGAAGTTACTCAGCAAATTTTTGGCTATTATGTAACCAGCCAAGCCAGGCAAAAAAGCTCCCTACCTGGTAGCAGTTATCAGGAGAGGGGGAAAGACAAAAGATTCAGAGTACCAATTCCCACAGGGCTTACTAGTCATCTAAAACTGAAAACTCCTCTCCTTGTCCTTTGTGTGTTCTTCTAGGGCCTAGAACGCCAGAGATATTCATTCATGAGTCACTGGTAGGGATAAGCTTTGGTGTAATTGCTAACTTGGCCTTTCCAGGAGTTACTTCTTTCTTGCCTGACTTTAATGAGCAGTTTTATATACAGATATATTCTCCAGTACTGGTAGTATTGATTTCTGGATCTAATTTAAAATAACCCAAAGTGTTCCTGCTCATCTCAATGACTGTTCACAACAGGAATTCAAACACAAGTTTGCATTGCTAATGTTCTGAAAATCTGTCCAGTACTAATTATCCATTCATTTCCACTTGGAAGACCAGCAGAGGAAGATGAGCGGTGAAATCTTAACAGCAATCAAAATTTGAAATTAGGGCTTCCCTGGTGGCACAGTGGTTAAGAATCCTCCTGCCAATGCAGGGGACACTGGTTCGAGCCCTGGTCCGGGAAGATCCCACGTGCAGCGGAGCAACTAAGCCTGTGCGCCACAACTACAGAGCCTGCGCTCTAGAGTCCGTGAGCCACAACTACTGAAGCCCATGTGCCTGGATCCCATGCTCTGGAACAAAAGAAGCCACTGCACCGCGTTGAAGAGTAGCCCCCGCTTGCTGCAACTAGAGAAAGCCCGCGTGCAGCAACGAAGACCCAACGCAGCCAAGAATAAATAAAAAAGTAAATAAATCCTTTAAAAAAATTTTGAAATTAAACCGATTGCAGCTCCATGAAAATACTAATGGTATTTTTTCCCCCAGAAGACATGATAGCACTTGCAAGAGGTATGTAAATTTGATGATTATCAGTGATTAGAGCCAACTCTTTTACTTCTCTTTCTTTCTAATAACTTGCCCAGCCTTGGAGATCAGCAGTGAAATGAAAACACTGTAAATAGCTAACTCGAGTAATTCACCAATACCTCTTTTTATTTCCCAGCAACAAGATTGTGATAACCTGGGTGTGTGTGTGTGGGTATTCACATGTGCAGAAATCTGATCCACTGGAACTCACTCTGCCATCAACCCTTTGTGATGGAGACCATGCAAGACTGAGTGTAGTGTGTTAATGCTGGCTTCAGTTCTCCTGTTGAGAAGTAGGGTCTATACCTCCTTCCCTCTGAATTTGGGTGGGTTTGATGACTACTTTGCCACGTAAGATATGGCAGAAGTGACTCTGTGTCAGTTTTCTGGGCAAAGGCTTCAAGAGAATGCAGCCTCCACTTTCTGTGTATTGGAACACTTGCTCCATGTAAGAAGTCTGAGTACTCTGAGACTGCTATGCCGTGAGGAAGCTCAGGATACTTGTTTGGAGAGGTTGCGTGGAACAGAGATGCCAATCAACCATCTCAGCAAGGTGCCAGACATGTGGGTGAAAAGTCTTCAGATGATTCCAGCTCTAGCTGGGAAGTGAGAGCCCCTAGAACCATTGAAAGATAATAAATAATGTTATTTTAAGCCATTAAGTTTTGGGGTGGTTAGTTATCCAGCATTAGATAACCAGAACAGGGGGATGTTTTATTCTTTACTGTCAGAGGAGAGAAGATGCTCTTGATGATCCAGAATTGAGTATTTCTGTTTCTATAGTCAGATGCTAAAGAGGTCTAAAGACCTCTTTAGACTGATGTTATCAGGGTTCTTTTGAGTTTCCTAGAGGACCAAAGAACCCTGTATAAATTTCTGCTCCTTATTGCTGGATTCTAATTTCTTTTTATTTAACTTCACCTTACTTGTTTGTACAAAGTTGTGGTGAATATAAGTTTCCATTCCTCTGGCATAATATCCATGAAAAGCTAGTGTTGCACTGGCCAGAAGAAACACTGGGACAGGTAGGAAGAACCTAGAAATTGGCAGAAAGGAGAGAGTAAAAATCATTGAAAATGCTGCTTGTACTAAAAAATGGAGAGAGAGAGAGAGAAAACTCCAGAAGTTTTGGTTTTGACTTTTTTTTAACATTTGGCATGAATGAGAAGACAATTCAAAGTGACTGGTTCCTCTGAAACCCCATGTGGCGTGTGTGGTGTTTAGGGGATCAGAAGATAAGGTCCCATCCTAAGCTTTGTGTGGGTCCATCCAGTGCATCATCTTCTCAACTATACGGATAATGAGGGTCGTGGAGACCTTTGTTTGGTCTGTTTATTTTCAACAGCTTGGAATTGAAGACTATATATTATATCTAAAGTTTATATGTGGCCCTTCTATGAATCAGTTAGTCAGTGGAAATACATATCAGTAAAATAATGTTATAGTGCTTTTTAGATTTACTGTTTAGCTTTCTCTTTTCACTCATAGGTGATGGTAGATTGAAATCCTGTTTTCCTCCAGATAGAGAAAGTGCCAAGCACTTTGCTAGGTATTGAGGATTCTAAGGCAAGTTTCACTCCAGAGGAGCTCACAGTGCTTTTGTTTTTGACTCTTGTTTTTAATTCCACTGTCTGTTTCCCAAATATCTCACTCCTTTTGAACGTTGGTGCAAGGATAAACAAATATCAAGTTGCTTGCTGCTAACATTTGTCTTTAGCATTTCAAATTCAGGTTTTCCCAGATTTTACCCCAGAGTATGAGCACAGAAATTAAAGCATTAATTAACAGCACTAAATGAAAATGAAAATAGCTACAAAGCACAGTTTAGTTCCCCTTGGGGGATACTAATATAAAAGTATATCAACATGTAACAGTAAACAGTGGGGTAGAAAGATGCTTCTTACCCTTATTCCATGAAATTCAGTTGAGTGGGAGAAGTACTGATTGGTACTAATAACTATGTTTCTTAATATTTGTATATCAGTTTAAAGCTTTCACATACATTAGCCTTCGTCAGTTCGCAGTCAAGAAAAGTGAAATTTAGAGATGTTTTGCTGGGCATACTACTGGTCTGGGGCTCAGCCAGACGGGAAGTTAAGAGAGAGTGGAAGAGGCCTGATAAGTGTTCTACGTCTGGTGCATACGAGAATCTTTAACATGTCGTTTCATTTAATTATCACCACAACCCGCTGAAGTAGGTACTGTTATTGCCATTCTCATCTGACCATCGAAGGAACTAGGGATCAGGTAGATGAACACAACTGAGGCAGCTAATGAGGGCCAGAGCCTGGGTTTGATCCAGATCTGCCTGCTTTCTGGTGTCTTCTGTCCCAAGTGTAGAGAATCTCTGTCTTGGGACACTTAGAGGCAGAATGAGTCTGACACTCCTTTCCCCAGGCTCCCTTGTTGTAGAGGTCTCCTTGGTCTCCTTGTCAAAACTTCCTTTCATGGCTAAATGAGCCACTGTGGTCTTCTTTCTTCCTTGAAGCTAAAGCTTTTCCTTATTAAATAATATGAGAAAGATTAGGGCTTCCTTAAATGAATGATCCACTTTTGCAAAATTTTCCAAATTGAGTGGGGGAAGAAAAACCCCTACTGTAGGATTTTAGTTCTCTATGTAGACTTTTTCTCTCCCTTCTGTTTAATGAAGAAATAGAATTTATACCAGGTACAGGACAAAAACATAATGTGAGAGATGTTATGTTCACTTTGTCCTTTTTTTTAGAAGAAGCTGCCACCAAAATGATTTCAATGGAAATTGTATCTTGTTGTGATTCTTATCATACTGTTAGGATTTTCTCTTTCATCTTTAGTGGTTCCTGGGCATTGTTGTATCAGAATGAGTGCTTCAGGGTAGGTGTGTCCTTCACTGCAGGTTGTGAAAGCTGACTCAGAGCCATAGTGGCTGAAGGGGTTGGAGACAGGAAGCAGCCGTGAGGCACCTGAATTTCTTCCTTTCGGAATGGTCAGATGACACTGCGGATGCTCCCATGGGCCTGATGAGACGGGTGGGTGCAGCTCATGGCTCTGGGATGCTCATATGTGTCCCATACTGGGAGATGCGGGTGTCTCAGCGTGCACACTAGGGGAGCTGAGCCACAGCAGGAACCACACAACACCTGTGAGAGTAAAGTTAGAAACATTAAACCTCTGGATGTTTCTGTTCCCTTGGAAAATGGAGATAAACGTTCTCCTCTTCTGCTGAAGGGCATTTACTGAGTGCTGATTTGCAGAGGGGAGGCGCTGCTTCCCTGCCTGCCTTCTCTCTTCTGCCAACGGAGAACGGAGTTTGGGGGAGTATCTATCTCCCAGCCTGTTTAAGAGGCTATAAACCCAGTAAAAATTGCTGTATTTATAATGGTGGCCAATTGTCCCCCTAACTGCATTGCATTAAAAATGAGGGAAAGTGGACCAAAGCAGCAAGGCAATTTTCATTTTACAAGTAAAAGAGTTTCTAAATTTGGAACAGAACTGTGGAAAGTTAATAGAATCTTAGTGGTGTTGAAGGTCATCTGGATGGATGCTTGCTTTTTTTTTTAAAACTTTTAATTTTATATTGGAGTAGAGTTGATTAACAATGTTCTGTTAGTTTCAGGTATACAATAAAGTGATTCAGTTATACATATACATGTATCTATTCTTTTGTTTTCCTTTATTGGAGTATAATTGCTTTACAATGAATGGTGTGTTAGTTTCTGCTTTATAACAAAGTTAATCAGCTGTACATAGACATATATCCCCATATCCCCTCCCTCTTGCTTCTCTCTCCCACCCTCCCTATCCCACCCCTCTAGGTGGACACAAAGCACCAAGCTGATCTCCCTGTGCTGTGCGGCTGCTTCCCACTAGCTACCTATTTTACATTTGGTAGTGTATATATGTCCATGCCACTCTCTCACTTCGTCCCAGCTTACCCTTCCCCCTCCCCATGTCTCAAATCCAGTCTCTACATCTGTGTCTTTATTCCTGTCCTGCCCCTAGGTTCTTCAGAACTTTTTTTTTTTTAGATTCCATATATATGTGTTAGCATACGGTATTTGTTTTTCTCTTTCTGACTTACTTCACTCTGTATGACAGTCTCTAGGTCCATCCACCTCACTACAAATAACTCAATTTCGTTTCTTTTTATGGCTGAGTAATATTCCATTGTATATATGTGCCACATCTTCTTTATCCATTCATCTGTCGATGGACACTTAGGTTGCTTCCATGTCCTGGCTATTGTAAATAGAGCTGCAATGAACATTTTGGTACATGACTCTTTTTGAATTATGGTTTTCTCAGGGTATATGCCCAGTAGTGGGATTGCTGGGTCATATGGTAGTTCTATTTTTAGTTTTTTAAGGAACCTCCATACAGTTCTCCATAGTGGCTGTATCAATTTACATTCCCACCAACAGTGCAAGAGAGTTCCCTTTTCTCCACACCCTCTCCAGCATTTATTGTTTGTAGATTTTTTTGATGATGGCCATTCTGACAGGTGTAAGGTGATACCCCATTGTAGTTTTGATTTGCATTTCTCTAATGATTAGTGATGTTGAGCATCCTTTCATGTGTTTGTTGGCAATCTGTATATCTCACACACATACGGTCACCTTATTATTTTTTTTGGGGGGGGGTACTCGGGCCTCTCACTGTCGTGACCACTCCCGTTGCGGAGCACAGGCTCCAGGCACGCAGGCTCAGCGGCCATGGCTCACGGGCCCAGCTGCTCCGCGGCATGTGGGATCTTCCCGGACTGGGGCACGAACCCGTGCCCACTGCATCGGCAGGTGGACTCTCAACCACTGCGACACCAGGGAAGCCCTGGTCACCTTATTTTTGATAAAGGCGGCAAGAATATACAGTGGAGAAAAGACAGCCTCTTCAATAAGTGGTGCTGTGAAAACGGGACAGCTACATGTAAAAGAATGAAATTAGAACACTCCCTAACACCATACACAAAAATAAACTCAAAATGGATTAAAGACCTAAATGTAAGGCCAGACACTGTAAAACTCTTAGAGGAAAACATAGGCGGAACACTCTATGACATAAATCACAGCAAGATCCTTTCTGACCCACCTCCTAGAGAAATGGAAATAAAAACAAAAATAGGCAAATGGGACCTAATGAAACTTCTAAGCTTTTGCACAGCAAAGGAAACCATAAACAAGACGAAAAGACAACTCTCAGAATGGGAGAAAATATTTGCAAATGAAGCAACTGACAAAGGATTAATCTACAAAATTTACAAGCAGCTCATGCAGCTCAATATCAAAGAAACAAACAACCCAATCCAAAAATGGGCAGAAGACCTAAATAGACCTAAATAGACATTTCTCCATGTATCTATTTTTCCAATTCTTTTCCCAGTTAGGTTGTTACAGAATATTGAGCAGAGTTCCCTGTGCTCTACAGTAGGTCGTTGTTGGTTATCTGTTTTAAATATGATGCTTGCTTTCTTCCAAGATAGTCATCATCCTCTGTGCCCACCTTCCCCCCTTTTCATCACTGGCCACTGTAGACAGCCACCCTAGTTCTCTTTGACTTCTTTCACCCACTTTCTTCAGCTCAACGACTCTTTCTACTTTTCTACTTTTCCTTACCCCCTTTCACCCACTAAACACCAGTGGAGACCCCTTCCCCCAGTCAGGAGGTCAGGCTTCCTGACCTTTCCTCCCCGACCCGTCCTGGAGGGGCCTCTCCCATTCCTCTTCTATTTCTCCCCACTTCCATCCCCTCCACTGAGTGTGACTGGGAGGCCTCCTCCGCTCCCATTCTGCCTCTCTCCCCCGCTTTGCTCTAGGTAAAGTCTTTTGCTATCTATTATGATCCTTGTCAGCAACCACTGTGCTATCTAATGTGTTCAGTACAGACTCAGTGAATTGAGGACTATCGCACTTCTGAATGCTTCCATTTTCCGTCTGTAAAATGGGGACGTGGTCACTTACTCTGGCCAGTTAATTGGTGGGAGGTTTTCTAGAGAGTCTTTGGCCCATAATTGCTCTGTGTGCAATGTCTGCTGCATGCCTCAGAGCTCAGGGTTCTGTTCAACCCCCGACTCTCTGATCATCTTGCTCCAGATCCCTGCCAGGTACTCACCCTGGCATCTGATTTCTGTCATCTAGGGAGGCACTGTGATGGAATAGCCATAACGTTCTGCGATGAAGGACTGTCTGCTGGCAGCAGGGACCACCGCCGAACCAATAGCAAGTGCCTGCTGTGTTTTCTTCTTCTAGCTCTTCTTTGGTCATCCATCATTGAATACCTAATTATTAACTCGGCTGTGTGCTTGTGATCCTGGTATTATATACCCCAATATACTTGTCAACCTATGTTGTCGCATCAAACATAAATTATCACAAAGTTTAGGCCACACAGTTTTACTAACGGCTGCATTTTCTCCAGCCCTTTGTAGTCTTAGCTCTGTAGAGCTATGGTTCTTCTGAGGGGTCAGATGAATGATTTCTTTGGCTATAGCTCAGGGTTTTCCTTAAATTCTTACTTACCCTCAACTTGGCCTGTTTTTTCCATCATGAGCATGACTCTTGCGGTGTTCTACTAAACTAGTGCTATTTGACAACTGTGAATTTTTATTTTAAGTAGTGTTTCCTAGCAGGGTATCATACTCTTACTTCTGGAGATTAAAATTGGTTTAAAAAAAATAGAATTTTGGGATGCTCTGTGGAAGCTGTGGAGGAGAAAAATCTCTGAGTCTTCTGCACTGGTTACCAGTCATGGCCAATGTAATCTGCTACATGGAGTAGAATAGAGTCAGCTTCTCTGTTTTCTATTTTGAGTTGTTTGAATTAAATGGATCTATTTTCTCCAGATTGCTGTTTTACCCAGTGGTTGCCTGTATATCACTGTTGCTCTGATCTTTCACCAAATTGGTATTTGGGAGTTCTTTGTACATTTACTACTTTAGTCTTTTCAAGATATACACTGGTAAACTAAGAGTAGAAAAATTTTAAGACCTTCACGCTGTCCAAACAAGATGGTCAATCAAGTGTCTTATATGATTATTTCAGGGTTACTTTGTTTCCACAGAAAACAAGGGGTAGAAAATTGATAACTTATTAAATGCCCCTTACTTGAGTAAGTAAAGTACTGGTTAGGTCGGCAAAGGACTAGTTATAGGATTGTTTCTATACTGTGAGATCACTTTTACAAATCAACAAAAGTTATATGAGGGATGCTGACTTATATGTTATTTACAGAGCTAAAGAGAACATTTCTTTGTTTATCTAAAGCATTCCACCTACTGGTTTTTCGGGTGATTTATCTCTTTTTTCATGATTTATCTTTTAATTTAATTGATTATAAGTTTTTCCTACAAAGTTAGACTGCCTGCATTCAAATCCCCACACTTACTAATGCGTAACCTTTAGCACATTGCTTACCCCTTTCTCTGTCTCTATTTCCTCATGTGTAAAATGGAATAATGACTCTACCTACCTCTGTGTGGGCTTATAAAGTCAGCTTTATTGAATTTTTTTCTAATTGTACTGTTCTGAGGACCATTATATCTGACCTAATGATTTAAAAAGAAGATGCTGTGTTTCACATTTCTAATTGTGTTAAAGGTTTGAATTGAGCTGATATGTTATAGGCTTGGCATAGAGGAAATGCTATCTAGAGTAAGTACTTAGCTGAGTGGAGAAACTGCCAGCCTGGCAACCAAAAAGTCCTGGTCTCCACCCTAAGTTCTGTCAATTATGTGCTTGGAAAAATCACTGCTCTGAGCCTTAGACTCCTTGTCTGTGCAAATGGGGAAAATAGTATTTTCCTTGCCAAGCTTACGGGACTCATAAGAGAATTAATTAGCATAATCAATGAGAGAACATATATGAACTCTCTTTTTTTAAATTAAACTGTGCACTCTGCAGTTGTGAAGTAGATTTGACTGAAGGCTGGCAGGAATTCGAGATTCCTCAGATTTTCTTTAGCTCATTTAAAAAAAAAACAACTCAAGACTCAAACTATCTTTAGTAACAGCCAAACATGTGTGAGATCAGATTGCTCATGATTTCTTAATGAATGTGTTATGAAGATTCATTAAATTAATGAACTGATGAAAATTAGTTGCAGTGATAGGAAATAAAGTTGGCAAGTTTTAATTTTTATTCTTTTTACTTATTCCTTGTTCCTGAGAACAGTGGTTCTCAGAGGCTTTTGGAAATATGGCATGTGGGAGGGGGTAATTTTTGTTGTCATAATGAATGGGGCATCATAATGGCATTTGATGGGCAGTGGCCAGGGTTGCTAACCTCCATGCAATGAGCAGGGCAGTCCAGCTTAACAAAGAATTGCCCTGCTCAAAATTCTAATAGTGCCCCCATGAAAAACAACTTGTTAGCTGATTTCTTTAAAAAAAAAATTTTTTTTAATTAAAAGAATTTTAAACTTTTTAAAGAAATGAAAAAACTTTTTTTTGTTTTTCTTTGTTTATTTTGGCTGCGTTGGGTCTTTGTTGCTGTGTGCAGGCTTTCGCTAGTTGCGGCGAGCAGGGGCTACTCTTCGTTGCGGTGCGTGGGCTTCTCATTGAGGTAGCTTCAGTGCCCTTGTTGCAGAGCACGGGCTCTAGGAGTGCGGGCTTCAGTAGTTGCTGCACGCAGGTTCTAGAGTGTGCAGGCTTCAGTAGTTGTGGTGTATGGGCTCAGTAGTAGTGCGGCATGGGATCTAGGGTGCGAGGGCTTCAGCAGTTGTGGCGCTCGGGCTCAGTAGTTGTGGCACATGGCTTTGTTGCTCTGCGGCATGTGGGATCTTCCCTGACCAGGGGTCAAACAGGTGGTTTCTTAACTGCTGCGCCACCAGGGAAGTCCCTACCTGATTTCTGTATCCTTACATAGGTCCTACATGTGACCTTTTAAAGTAGTACCCAGCCAGTGCCACTTTACAGAAAACAAGTGGCTGTACTTCATGTTTTCATTAATTGGAAATGCTTCTCTCACTTCTCTCATCCTCACTGATTTCATTTTCATTGCTGTAGTCATGTCCCTGGACGTTTCACCTTTGAGTCTCTGTAGGTGTGCACAGTATGAAGGCCAGGTATAGGTCAACAGTTGTTGCTGTGAAAAACAAGACCAAGTAAAGCTACTGGCCTATCAACACCTTTTAAAAAATATTTAGAATTTACTTTCTTTTATTTTTGAGTAGGTAATACACCCCCATGGTTCAAAAACAATAACAACATAAAAGGTATACTTTAAAAAGTCTCACTCCTATTCTTGTCCTAATCCACCCATTGCTTTCATCCACCTCCTATAAGAAGCCATTTTTATTAGTTTCTTACTGTGCTTCCATTGTTTCTTTACTTGAACAAATGTGAATATATAGTAATTTACCTCTCTTTCTAATGCAAAGCTCTTATGTTTGTTTTCTTAGTTTCTTATGTGCTCATCCCTAGTGTATCCCTTTATTCTTGCTCATGTGAGAACTGCCAGTATTTTTAGCTACAGCAGGTGTTTAGCTCCTTCATCGGCCTGGAGTCATTTCTTTTGGAGCCTTGAATCACCTCCAATCTGGATGGCCTGTTGTCCTGCCGTCCTGGGCTTTCCTTTCCCCTTCATCCTTTGGCCCTCTCTGTTGGATCTCCTTTCCTCAATTCCATGTCTACTCTTTCTTAGTTTACTCCCTTATTTTCAAGGTGAGCATCTTTCAGGAGGTTTCAGAGAAAGGGTAGAAAATTTCAGACACTGCGTATCTGAGTATGTCTTTATCGTGTTCCCATGTTTTCTGGATAGTTTTGCTTGGTAAAGAGTTCTAAGTAGGAAGCCATACTTTATTTGTAGATGTGTGAGTATATAGGTCATGTGAAAGTGTGTGACTTTATTTCCTCAAAAAAGTGGGAACATTAATTGATTTGAGCTGGATATATTTCAGTGTGATTCTGCCTACCCTGGAACAAAAAAGACTAATGAACAATATAGAAAAAATTCGGAATTTCAGAGAGCTAGCCTTTGATTCTAGTACCTTGTCTCTCCTACTAGGAATTAAGGGTGTTTTTTTTTTTTGTTTTTTGCAGTACGTGGGCCTCTCACTGTTGTGGCCTCTCCTGTTACGGAGCACAGGCTCCGGACGCGCAGGCTCAGCGGCCATGGCTCACGGGCCCAGCCGCTCCGCGGCATGTGGGATCTTCCCGGACCGGGGCACGAACCCGTGTCCCCTGCATCGGCAGGCGGACTCTCAACCACTGCGCCACCAGGGAAGCCCTAAGGGTGTTTTTTGAGCATGAAAGAAGGATACTTTTAATTAGGTGATTAAGTGTTGCTGTAAGGATGTTATTGTACACATTGTTCATTGTATTACTGTCAATTTATGAAGGAAAAAAAATGTTCATGCTTCAGTCACAGCAATACCAGTATTGCCCCTTAGTTTTGGAAACCATCAGTTATTCTGCGGATCCTGTTTCACTCTTTGCATTCACTGCTCTGTGATCACAGCCAAATTTGAGACCCACTACTAGGATTAAGAAAAGGGACCTGTTTGCATGTCCATTCATTCCCATTGGGCACCAAATAAAATTTCCCCTACCCTTTAGTTCTCTTTAGACTGATTGCCTCACTTTCTTATTTTTGGTCTGTTGTCTTTGCCAACCTCCACAAAAATCCTTTTCAAATGAGGTGGGAGCAGCAATAATGGAACACACAGGCTCAGAATGTCTTACCCTAAACAGCCTCACATGGGCTTTCTAAAGGGAGCATTATTTTACACTCTTTTATTTTAAGTCTTTTGGCAGTAGCCATATTTATAGTAAAAATGGTACCAGTTATCTTTAGTCATTATCCCAAGAACGCTCAACCACCAACTATTCAAAAGTATGAATGGAAACCTATAGAAATATATGGTCATTAGCATCTCTTGTTTGGGAGCTTTAACACCCAACATAGTTTGTGAATTTTCCTTTTAATTGAGCACTAACTCCTGACTTAGATTTCACTAGTTCCTAAGAAACAGGAATCACTTCACTTGCTTCCAGAAATAAATAACAACAGCAGGAGCACCAACAACAATAACAGCTAATTTATTGAGCTCTTGTTTTGTGTGAGACACTGGGCTACGTTTAAATGCATTACTTAATTCTTCCAACTGCCCTATGAGGTTGATATTAAATTGCTTCTTTGCTCTTTCATGCCAATTTCTCCTTAACCTCCTACATTTATATTCATCTGACCATCTGCTTCTCATTGGCCTCTGCGCTACTGAGCCCTATGGGGGAAAACAATTCCAGGGTGGACATTGGTGTTCCTAGATGTTCCATAAAATGGTGGTCCCCACCTCTTGCCCTCAGATGCCTTGGTCTGAGCAGCGCCCAGAGACCACGCTAAGACTTTACTGCTCCTAAAGTCCTCTACTCTTGCCTTCTCTCTCTGCATGACCTTATCCCCTAATTAAGAGAACTTTGAACTCTTTCCTCCTTCAGTTTCTTGCCCTTATGTCTATGAATGTGTTTTCTTTTGTACTCAGCATCCTTTCCTTTCTAACTAGTGATTCTTAACGAGCACGGTGCACCTGAATCAGTTGGCAACTTAAAAAAAACCCCAACAAACTCAGCCTGGCCCATGTCCCCAAAGATGATGGTTTAACAGATCTTGTGGGGTTCAGGTGTGTGGTGGTTGTAATATCTTCTCGGGAGATTGTGATGTGCTCCCTGGGTAAGAATCAGTGGGCCGGGCTCCCCATGATGGAGTGACTCTTCTGTTTGACGGTGGTCCTCACTCAGGTTTTTGTTCCTAATCCCTCCTTCTGTTAGACCTGCCCCACTCTTATTCCCTTCTGTCTTGAATTTTCATAGACCGCCCCCTTTTCCTTATATCCCTCACTGTGACTTCAAACACAGATTGGATTCTTCTCTTCACGCTTTGATGACTGGCCTGTGTCTCTCCTGCCATTCTCAGATAAGCCCTTAAAGAGTAGTTTATATTTTTTACCCTGCGTGGTTCGACTTCGGTCCAACCTAAATCATTCTGATAAAGAACATCAGTGCTCACTGGAAGCCAGATCCAGGGGGCAATTTTGAGATCTGTCCCATAGCAGCTTCCTTGGGGCATGTGATGCTCAGAAGACTCTCTTCCTTTGCCTTTTGTGACACCATCCACTCCTAGTTCTCCTAATTCTCTGGCTCAATCTCTTCCCTGTTTTTAGTGTTTCTAAAAGAAATATTTTTTTCAGAAAGATTAAGAATAAAATAGAGGGCTTCTCTGGTGGCGCAGTGGTTGAGAGTCCGCCTGCCGATGCAGGGGATGTGGGTTCATGACCCGGTCTGGGAGGACCCCACATGCCGCGGAGCGGCTGGGCTCGTGAGCCATGGCCGCTGAGCCTGCACGTCTGGAGCCTATGCTGTGCAATGGGAGAGGCCACAGCAGTGAGAGGCCTGCGTACCGCCAAAAAAAAAAGAATTTTCCTTTATTTACAGAATGGGGTAGTGGGAGAGCGTTGTTGGGTAGGAACAGTCTTTCTGGCAGGGGTCTGGATCTAGTATTTTTTTGTGAGGAAAATGAGGACATCAGGGGATGAATATGGCATTATTTCTTAAAACCCCTCTAAATCAAATTCAGAAAACTTAAAGTTTTAGGTTTTTGGTTTAATCCTAGGATGACAAGAGAATTGTGGGTACAGAGGTTGGTTTCCACAATTCACGAAAACCAGTCAATCCCTGGATCATTTTTGAGTCCGGTAAACTTACTGGAAGCTAAGTTAGATCTAGGGCACCCTTGTGTGTATATGTGTTCTGGGACCCCGACAGTGGACCTGCTTCACAGAAACGTGTTGCGCAGTTACATGTAGCCCAGAGCAGGACAACCCATCAATCAGCACTCTTCACTTCCTTATGCTTTGATTTTTGTTGTTGTTGTTGTTCTTTCCCTCTCCCCTCCACACAAAAGTGAAGCATGCTTCGTGTAGCAAACTTAGAAAATATTGAAAAAAGGATGGAGAATAAAATAAATTTTATTATCATCCATTATTTCCTCACTCAGATATAGACACCTCTAAACATTTTGGTATATTTCTTTCCATTATTCTTACTTATGCAAATACCCATATACATGTTTTCATTGATTAAATTTGGATCAAACTCTGTAGAGTGTTGTTTATTCTGTTTTTTGGTAATGATCTTTATTATGTCATGAAAAATTCTTATCAACATGATTCTTTTCATGGCTGCCTAGTATTCTAGCATTGAGATGTTCATAATTTATTTAAGTAATCCCCTGTTGTTGAACATTTAGGCTGTTTCCAATTTGTGCTCTTATAAATGATGCTACTCATAATAACCTTGAACATAATTGCTCGTGCATTGCTGATTATTTCTTTAGGATACCTTTCTAGATGCTGAATGCTGCTGGGTTTCAGGGTAGGACCAGCACTCTTACGATTGATTGGCCTCCAGCTAAACCAGCCTCCAGGAGGGAGGGAGGCTCAGGGGCTGAGGGAATTTGCCTGCTGCTTAAATTTGTTCACATTTGCTTGAGGGCTTCTAGACTGCATGCTGGATTTCAAAATAAAGAAATTTTCCAGGAATCCATAAATGGCAATTTCTTCAGGAATCCATGAATGGTAAGCTTTGTCACAGGTGAAATTGAATACATATGCTTCAGAATAAATTCCTATTTGCTAGAGACTGGTTCTGAATTTTCTCTGTTCTTTGCGTGCTCTGGGTGAGTTCTAAGCTATTTCAAAGAAGAGCAATGGAGCATCTACTGTTTGTCAGCCAATGTGCTTACCTCCAGGGATATGAAAGTAACTAAGCCCTTAAGGGGCTTACTCGCTGTGCAGGGACAGACAGGGCAAAGGCTTATTGTGGGTAAGAATCGTCGTGGGAGCACAGAAAAGTCTCTGATTTGGGGGGGCTAACGGGGCCAGGAAAGCCAGCAAGGGCCTGGAGTGCAAAAGTGATGTCTGAGCTGAATCTTGATGAACGAGAAATGTTTCTTTTTGCAGAGAAGGTAGATGCTCCAAGGGAAAGGAAGGGCATGTGCAAAACCATGGAATTGTGTTGGTGACATGACAAGGCAAGGGAACCGTGCGTACATTCCCATAGGTGGCATCTAAGCAGAACTTCCCAACCTTTGTGCCACACGAGGCGACAGGTCTGCATAGACAGTGATCCCGTCAGTCGCAGGGCTGAGCCCCTAGGCCCTGAGTAGGTTCACCCATTTACCTCAGTGCACATCATTATGCATTGTGAAAAAGCTTAGGTAACATGATTTGGGCACATGGTACAAGGATAGTGGGGGATAGGCTAGAAAGTTGGGCTGGGAACAGATTGTGAAGGGCTGTGTGGGCCGTGCAAGGAGGAGTTTGGATTCCTTTGTCAGCTATTTTGGGATGTCCGTCTATTACAGGCCACTGTGGAGGTAGAAGATACGGGTCCTCAAGTTGCTTAACAGCTGGCATCCTTTTTTGCTATCTTAGCAATTCCACAATATGCATTCTTTCCCCCAGATAACAATTTGATGCTATTAGCTCTGCACACTGACCCATTTCACGCCTCTTTGGGGAAAATATTGCAATGTTGGAGCTACATGGTAGAAATTTGCAGTTGTGAAGTCTGTTTTGAGCTGGCAAAAGGTGACAGTCTAAGGAGGAATGATTTGAAAAGTGCTAATAGTAAAACATTAGTTATTTTGGTATCTCCAAAAGTTCTGTGCTATTTACTGTGACTGGTGTGAAAAGAATCAGTAAATGGGAAAATTGTGTTTTGGCCAACATATATTAAAGCTCCACATATCACTGCTGTATTTTCTTTTTCCAGCATTTCCTATTCATTACATCGCACTTCGTATCTGAGGTCTAAGAATTCCTCAGCAGTGAGGTTAAGAAAAAAAAAATGTTAAGATTCCTAAAGGGATATTAGATAGCCCTTTGCTTTACTATATTTTTGTTTTGTAGATATTGTGAATCTAGACCATAGAACTAAGCAGAAAAGAAAAAAAATGTGCTTATGTCATGTAATAGAAATAGTTTCAATAAATAGTTTGATATAGTCTACACACTAGTGTCTGGTGTACATGGATCATCTGAATGAATTTGGATTTTAGGAAATTATACAAGTCTTTGTATATGTATTTTCTTCGAGGTATAAATATATGACAGTGATATCTCTGTTTTTAAAAGTAAATGTAATTTTTTGTAAGTTGTCATTTTGCAAGTTTAATTGTTACTGCATGGAGGGATTTCATTTTTTTTCTCCTGTTCTTAACTAATTGCACTTCAAGATTAGGGGAGTATGGAGTTCCCATGAGTAGCTGAAGAGCAGTCAGCATATTTTCATGGCACTTGCCATGGGGTATTTAGAACCCTTGCTTTGTGGGACCGACCCCACATCATTCTGAGCAGCAGTATGACGTGAGTCTGAGACACTCAGAAATACCACATTAAAATTCAGAGGCACTTCTGTGTTGGCCTACTTCTTAACCCCCTCAACATAGATAACATAGAGGTAAGTAATGTACTCCTTGGTCTGTCACCTCTCTGTGTCCATCATTCTGGACACGACTCACAGAAGAGGTGTGCGGTGGACCGTGGAAAACAAGGCAGGCATTCAGTAGGAAAACCAGAGACAGGTGCCCTTAGCACTCTTGTATCGAAGGCTTTAGAGACTGACACATCAGACCCACACTGATTGTTGAGGGTGTGAATAGATTTTCCAGATGCCACATTTCAGGGACTCTGAGATGAAGCTTCTGCACTTTAATCTCTCTCCTGCCACCCCCTGCCCACTTTCTGGTCATCATATGATGACATCATACAATGTCAGCATATTCCTGGCAATATAGACTCTTGGTGGGGAGTAGATTTATCTTAATTTTTATAAACATACTTGCTGGAAAATAAGTCTGAAAAAATAGACTATGCCTAATGGGTTGAGATTTCTGTAGGTCTTCAATATTGGTCTACTTTTATATTCCACCTTTAGTGGTTTCATTATTAAAATTACAAAAATTGTGGACCGGGTCTAAAAGAAAAATGCTTTTAAAAGGATGTTTTGGGAGTCCAAGGAGTGAACCAAGAATGGTTAGGAAGTGGGGACCCCTTGATTCTGTTAAGCTGAGTTGTCTTCTTGATCCTGGCTGTCTTTAACAGCTAGAGGATTTCAGTTCTTAGAAGGTGGTGTCTGCACATATGTGAATAATTGATTTGTAACTACTTATAAGATTGACAAAACTTGGCCACTGCCATTGAGCATCTACCTTTGGCTGAATAGGCTGCTTTAGCACCATAAGTCATTAATGTACTTTTATCTTTTTGTCTCCTGGGAATCAGTATAAAAGCTGGTGAACCCCGTTCCTCAAAAGGTTAAATAGAGTTACCCTATGACTGAGCAATTCCACTTCTAGGTATTATATTCCCAAGAGAAATGAAAACATATGCCCACATAAAAAGTTGTATGTGAATGACCATAGCGACATTATCCTTAATAGCCAAAAGGTGGAAGCAACCCAGATATCCAGGAGCTGACAAATGGATAAACAAGATTTGGCATCTTCATGCAATGGAATATTATTTGGCCATAAAAAGGAATGAAGCACGGATACAAGCTGCTACGTGGATGATCCTTGAAAACATTATGCTAAGTGAAAATAGCCAGTCACAGAGGTCACATAGTGGATGATTTTATTCATATAAAATGACAGGAAAATCTACAGAAGCAGGAAGTAGATGAGTGGTTGCTTAGGGCTGAGGGTGGAGAGGACGAGGGGATGGGGGTGATAGCCAAAGGGCATGGGGTTTCTTTTTGAGGTGATGAAAATGTTCTAAAAATGACTGTAGTGACGGTTGCACACATCTGTGAATATACCAAAACGCCCTGAATTATACACTTCAAACGAGTGATTGTATGGTTTGTGAATTATATCTGAAGAAAACGGTTTTTTGAAAAAGGTAAGAAATGATAAGAAACATAAAATTCAAGGTAGCAGTTGCCGTGGGCAATGGGAGGAGCATACCTCAAGGAGGGTGATTTCAAAGAGTGGTCGTGTTCTGTTTCCTTAGCTGGGTAGGGGCTACATGGATGTTCACTGTGTTCAATTTATTATAACTTTTTTTTTTTTTTTTTGCGGTACGCGGGCCTCTCACTGTTGTGGCCTCTCCCGTTGCGGAGCACAGGCTCCGGACGCGCAGGCTCAGCGGCCATGGCTCACGGGCCCAGCCGCTCCGCGGCATGTGGGATCTTCCCGGACCGGGGCACGAACCCGCGTCCCCTGCATCGGCGGGCGGACTTTCAACCACTGCGCCACCAGGGAAGCCCTATAATTTTTATTTAAACTGTACACAGGTATCATAAGCACTCCTGGCATCTATTATATTTCATAAATAAAAAAATTTCTGATGCAAAAAGCTGGTAACTCATAGAAAAGATCTCTTTTCAATATATAATTTAGAAAAATCAAACGTCATTCCATGTATATTTACTGCTTCATTCGACTGCCGCCATCATCATCATTGTCATCATCACCACCACCGTTTTTCAGTTTCTTGAGTAGCTGGTGCATCTCCAGTGTCCTGTGCAATGTAATGGAGCATGTAATGAGATCTCTGTGATTGGAGAAAGAGATATTAGTAATGCTGGTTGTAATAATAGAGACCATTTATTAGGGGCCTGTTAAATGCCAAGCACTGTTAGAGGAGCTTTATATGCAATCTTTAATTTAATTCCTAGAATGACCCTAGGAGATGTGTATGCTAATCCCTATCTTACTGATGTCAAAACTAAGGCTGGGAGAGATTAAGTACAGTGTTCAGAATCACAGAGCTAGTTAAGTAGGAGAAAGATTTGGAATTTTAACCCGAAGTAATATCAGAGTCTGTACTCTTAATGACCATATGCCATGTTAGCCTTTACTATACCAGTGTTCTGTGGGCTTCTAAAACCCATGCTCCACTTTATGAAAATATCATGGCCTCTCTTCCATTGAGAATCACTATCTTTTTTCCTTCTCCATCTGCCAAGATCCCTTTGTCAAATCTTATATTCTTCAGTTCAGTGAAAAAGGGAGAGTGTTTGTTTTCTAGATATAAATTTATACTGAATATGCATTTTCAAATGACACATTTCCCCTGGACTTTTAGACATGCCCTCTCCCCACAACACGCAACCTTGAAAGTTTTGAGCACAAGGCTCTCTTGCTAATCTCAGAATCCATTTTCACACTGGAAAGTAGTACTGGATCAGGGCCAGATATTAGAGTAGCAGGTAGCTTCCACTGGAGAGTAAATAACAGAATTGTAAATTGTAAGAGAACTCAGAGATAGCGGTCTAAAATTTTCAGTTTTCGGGCAAGGGGGACCTGAGACTTTAGGAGCAACCAAGAAGACGTGAAATCCTATCTGATTACTGATGACCTAGAAAATCATGAACTTTGTGAACTTGTGAGTCACCCTGTGAACTGAGGAAGACAATGTCATGAGGTTTGTTCGTCCATCCTTGCAATAATTTTGTTTTGATCTCAACTCGATACTGGGCAGCGCCCCAAGGGCTTTGTATCAGAAACATGCAAGATGCAGCCTTTGCCTTCACAGAAATCATGGTCTATTGGAGGGTATAGAGAAAGAACTCCAAATTATGGTATGATAATGCTATAATAAAGCAAGGAAGTTGTGGGACATCAGAAGATGGACATTTATTTCAGCCCTGGGGAAGGGCAGTTATCAGAGAAAGAGATTTTAGGTAGTCGATACTTGAGCTGAATCCTGAAAGTTATATGGAATTGAGAGAAATTTGGTACATTGAGGAAAATGCTCATAATTTGGCAGGAGGCAAGAGGAGATGATGCTGAGAAAGTAGCTCTGGGACATGTCGTGGGCCTCTTACTCCTTCCTTACCCACA
Source organism: Lipotes vexillifer (assembly GCF_000442215.2). NCBI lineage: Eukaryota > Metazoa > Chordata > Mammalia > Artiodactyla > Lipotidae > Lipotes > Lipotes vexillifer. The sequence goes on from NW_006791811.1 coordinate 2,778,773, forward strand.
GCTAAAGGGAATTCATCGGCTCATTTAAATTAGGGGAAGGGTCACATGACCAGAGAGATTGCTCTGATGGCAGTGTCCAAGGATGCATTGGGGATGAAGCACAAATTCAAGGGGAAAGACGGTTTTACTCTTGAGAAGTATTAAACAGTTCTGTGTGGTGCATATACTTGATTGTCAGATGCTATTTTATGTCCTAAAAGAAGACATAATTTTAGGTATGTATCTTAATTTTAGTTTTCAGTTGTATTTCAGTTCCAGAGATGATACAATGTGAAAACAAAAAAATGTATTTTAGAATTGATGAAAGGCAGTCTTAAGTACTTAATATATATTTGTCAAAGAATGGCTGAATGATTTTTTTTTCCATCAGTGTCCTGTGTAGACTTGGAATAAAATAAAATACCTGAGAAATGAACAGTACATTTGGCACATGAGTTGACACATTAAAATTATTAAAGAAATGACTGGGGCTTCCCTGGCGGCGCAGTGGTTGAGAGTCCGCCTGCCGATGCAGGGACATGGGTTCGTGCCCCGGTGTGGGAAGATCCCACATGCCGCGGAGCGGCTGGGCCCATGAGCCGTGGCCGCTGAGCCTGCGCGTCCGGAGCCTGTGCTCCGCAACGGGAGAGGCCACGACAGTGAGAGGCCCGCGTACCGCAAAAAAAAAAGAGAGAAATGACTGATTCTTTTCCTTGCACACTTGTCCTTTTGTGGGTGTAACAGTCACTCTTGATAGAATATCTTGGAAAAGAGATTTCAGAATTGGCTGAATGAGGAAGTGCTCTTGGTGGGGGGTGGTGGTGACATTATTCCATTTAGATTTCAGGTCAAATAGTGAAGCTGTGTTTGTGGACCTACAACTGTCTCCCTAGGTGACCATCATGTGGTTCAAGAGGTGGTGTTTAAAAATCAGTGATAAGGTCCTGGCGTGATTAAAAAGAAATACCCAAGGATAATTTACAGGTCTGCCCTTGGGGGCACTCCTGGAGGGAGATTGCTGTTTGTATGCTTAGCTTATGTTTTTAGATGATTGTTCTCTCTTGCTGCAGCTGGGTGTTTCCTGATCCTCGGGTCCGTCGTGTCTGCTCTTCCCCCACATTTGCTCAGCGGGATTCCAGCCAGGAATGTCTAAGAGACAAGGGCAGCTGGGTCTGCACTGACCTCGAGATTGCATTTTGCTTCTGTTGCTGTTTCGACTGGGTTCGCACCATTTGGGGGCTCTTCTCCAGGCAGAATGCAGCGAGGTTGCCAAACTTGGATACATTCTTCACATTCTCCATGTGTTTGTACTTGTGCAACCCGAGAAAGCACACTGAGCCTGGAGAGAAGGGGTGAGGGAGGTGGTGGAAATGCTGTCCGCCCTTAGATATACTGATAAGGGGGCCCTTTTACGATGGGTCCTAGAAATGTGACTTATATGGGCATGCCGCACCGTGTAGAAGCGACGAGGACACTTTATTGGAAAAGAAGACAGAAAGGTTGTGGAACCTCTTTCTTTGGGACAGACTAGGATGGCTGTTCTTGTGCCCAGTGAAAGGGTTGAAAGTTTCCTGTCTTAGGAGACTAAAGAATGCTTTTAAGAGATCCTTGTATATGACAACTGTATTTTCTTAACAAGGAGTTAGAATAATTGCTGACTGTGTTCGGGCAGATCGAGGATGTGCTCTTTTCATATGCTGAAAATGCTGCACGTTAATGTGTGAATATGCCTCTCCCTTAGGTGGAGCCCCGTGGACCTTTTGTGGGCGTTTCTGTCGCTACCTTTCATCTGGTCTTGCCTGCACCAGCCCTCACCTCCCTTTGCTCACAGCCACCCGTTTGGATATTGTGACTAGAACCAGGTCCCTTCATGTGTCCTTCATCTACCCCTGCCCTGAACCTTCCTGCCCAATTTTTAGTCCTGCTGGGTGACTCCTACCATTTGCCTTTGTCCAAATGCTGCCTTTCAACATCTGGGCCCAAACTCTGGCCCCTAAACAAAATATTCCTTGCTTCTTGCCTATTGGAAGGAATTTCTCCTTGCTCTGAACTGCCACGGCTTCGTTTGTACTTTTTTGTGTGCTCCTTAATTAGTTTCTGCCTTGCATGATGGATACAGGCATTAATTTTTCCTGGAAGCCAGACATTCTGTTGAAAAACTACCTGGGGCAGATTTCCCTTTCTTTAAAAAAAAATGAGAAAAATGATAATATGTTACATGTTAACTCCAAAGCCCCAACCAATTTCCTAAAGTGTAAATAAAACACAGTAGAAACATCTGTAAGTAAGCTCCTTTGTTGGGATGTAAAATGCTTAAACCTCACTAAGGATTGTTTTGTGCATAGATATGCAGTCAGCAGCCATCCCAGACCACTCTTTTTGCTGAGTTTGGTACTTTCCAAAACCTTCTACACGTCACTCTGATGTTTCACCAGTTGAGTTTGAAGTATAAGTTAATACTTCTCTCGCATCGTATTTTGTTTAAAATATTCTTTTGAGTTTTGCAGTAAAAGATTTTTTGTATGTATGCATTGGCCAAGATATTGTTTATTGAGGTGTGTATAGTCTCTGAGGCTTTAGAATTGAAAATCAAGAGGCATCTAGACATTTAGGTTGCTTCCATGTCTTGGCTATTGTAAATAGTGCTGCAACATAAATGTCCACTGACAGATGAATGGATAAGAAGATGTGGGGTGAGTGTGTGTGTGTGTGCACGCGCGCGTGTGCGTGCGCACACACACACAGAGAATAGAATATTACTCAGACATAAAAAAGAATGAAATAATGCCATTTGCAGCAACATGGATGGACCTAGAGATTATCGTACTAAGGGAAAGTAAGTCAGACAGAGAAAGACAAATATCATATGATATCACTTTTATGATATGTGGAATCTAAAAAAATTACAAAACAGAAACAGACTCACAGACATAGAAAACAAACTTATGGTTACCAAAGGGGAAAGGTGTGTGAGGAGGGATAAATTAGGAGTCTGGGATTAACATACACACACACTACTATATATAAAATAATCAATAAGGACATATTGTATAGCACAGGGAACTCTACTTAATATTCTGTAAAAACCTGTATGGGAAAAGAATCTGAAAAAGAATAGATATGTGTATATGTATAACTGAATCACTTTGCTGTACACCTGAAACTAACACAACATTATAAATCAGCTATACTCCAATATAAAATAAAAATTAAAAAAATAACTTACTCTAAAAAAAAGAGGCATCTGGGAAGCTGTTAAGGAGGGAGATGGTCTGCAGGTATGTCTGTTCTTGTGTCTCAGTTTCCTCTCCCTCTGTAGCCCCTAAGCTCACTGAGGGCAGCAGGCACACCCGATTGATCTTTGTGTTTTCTGTAAGACCAAGCACAACTACCCTGGGTAGTTGCTTACCATATTTTGGAATGAATTAGTTGACTTTGTGCAGACTTGAAGGGACATTTTGAGCTGTTACTTTGTTAGAATTTTAGACAGTTATCTTCAGCAGTTATAAAGTGTTGGGAACTTTTAGATCTTGAAGTTCTTTTCTCTCAGTCATCGAGCAGATTTTTCTTGGTGTCTGCTATAAGTTTGTCAAAGTCTTGTCACCCCACATCTTATGGCCTTATATACAGGCATTAAGAAGTTGTCTTACAAGCGTCTTGTGACAGAAAACAGAAATAGATAGTTACGAAATGGAAGGTGCTTTCTTTCAGTTGACTGATCATGGTTATTATTATATACAAACACCCCACCCCCTAATACACACACATAGATAATACAAGACAGATAAAAAAGATAAAAATAGTTTCTGTCCTTAGGACTTAGAGTCTAGATGAGAGTGAGTCATCCCGGCCAAGGTGATCTGTGCGAGATGAATCTTAGAGATTGTGGCTGCATCCTGTGGAAAGTTGTGGCTAACGAGCAGGAGGGCCCCCTAACCTCTTCTCAGGTGACTCAGGCACGTAGGCAGCTCAGAGTTTGTTCTTCTCTTATGAGATGTGGGTGAGTGTACCACTAGCCCAGCTCGTGTTGAAGGATTATTGAAGGGTCAACCAAGATTCTGGATATTAGAGCCCTTTCAAATGATCAAATGTTTCGATTTTCTTCCTTCAAAAATGCACATGCTGGGCTTCCCTGGTGGCGCAGTGGTTGAGAGTCCGCCTGCTGATGCAGGCGACACGGGTTCGCGCCCCGGTCCAGGAGGATCCCACATGCCGCGGAGCGGCTGGGCCCGTGAGCCATGGCCACTGAGCCTGCGCATCTGGAGCCTGTGCTCCGCAACGGGAGAGGCCACAACAGTGAGAGGCCTGCATACCGCAAAGAAAAAAAAAATGCACGTGCACAAAACATGGACTCTGGTTCCAGGAGGTTCACAGGCTCTAATGGACACAGGTTAAGATCTGTTTGATAGCTTATAGGGTAGAGGAGGAAAAAGAATTTGTTTCCTCTACCCATCTTAGGTCTGTTGGTGGGGCCCTACAGATCAGATTGACAAGAGAGATTAACAAGACAAAAACATAATTTTTAAAAAAAACATGTACATCATGCATACATTCGGGAGAACTCAATGATGAGTAACTCAAAGGGGTGGTTATAACTTGGGTTTATATAGCTTATTAACAAAAAAGCAGTACATTTGTAGAGAAGAGAAAAGACAAAGAAAATGGGTTTTAGGCTTCCAAGAGCTGTAAACTCTGGGAAGGTAAATATACAGGGCAAGCCAATGGCAGTCAAGGGTCTGTTAGTTAGACTTGTTATTTAGATTCCTCTGGTGCCATCTCTGGGCCCAAAGAATCTAGAGTTGTTTCTGGGGATTAATAAGAATCACACTGCCCTTCCTGGTAGAGTGGAGAGGGCGGAGTGTGTGTGTGTGTGTGTGTGTGTGTGTGTGTGTGTGCGTGTGCGCGCTCACGCACGCACCTGCTGCTTCAGTTGTCTTCAGCTCAAAATAATCCTTATGTCAAAGTGGCATATTTTGAGATGGCATATTCTGAGCCCCACAAAGCAGCTACAAACTAGCATACTCATGAAGGGAGGGTGTTAGGTTGACATGCATCTACTCAGCTAGTCAGGGAAGCAGGTTGATGGTCTTGGACTTTCACCTGAAAGATGCTGGGGTCACCAACATCACCCAGCATCAAGTGCTTCGTTGGAAGCAGAGACCAAGTGCAGTGCGTCAGTTTGTTGGCAGCTTCTGCGAACCTAACCAAGGCACTTCGTTTTATTAATTGAGTGGCTATGTGGGAGACCCTGTGAAATAGGGGCTGTTCAGAGGGGTGTGTGAACCATAATTGCTCAGCCCACGAGGGAATGATGGTGAGAACTGAAGGCCTAGAAAAGAGATCAGATGTGGTTACGGTGACAAAAAACATAAAATGAGGCTGCGATCTTGCTCCATTATTATTTATTATCCACTTTCAATCCTATTTGTGTTGCTTTCAAAGACGGTGTGGCAACTGTTAACATGGAGTTAACACCGAGTGGGGATCTGACAAGAGTATATTCAGTTGGGTGGCGTTTTAATTAAAGTGCCGAGAATAATTACTCTTATATGTGGCTGACTGTGTGCACTTTGGGGCAGGAAGAGAGGCACCTTGATCATCAGGCTTTGCTTGACCTTGGTCAGTCAGTGCCAGAAGGGGACAGTTAACTTCTCACATGTTGCCTCAAAGTTGGCTTTGCCAGTCATGGCTTGGCCACGGAAGGTGCATGGAAACCTTAACTCCCTTGGTAGTGAGGACCACTTCTGTTGCACACCATTCACGATGTATTCCTGTTAGGTTGTGTTGTGCTGGGGCGCCGTTCACGTAGGACGCCAAGTGAATGGTGCCTTTTGGGGTTATGAGCAGAGGTGCACCAGGTTGCCAGTCTCAAGATGGGCATGATGGGTTGGTGGAAACAAGAGGTTCCTCCAGGGAGGGGTTGGCGGGACATGTGTGATAAAGTCTCAGTGATGGATGACTTTGATGTCTTGATGCTCACTGCTTTGCTGGATGGCAGTCATATTGCTGTTTCATTGGAAACCCTGAGCAGCTCTCTAAGGACTCATTTCAGTACCCCAGGAGGTAGGAGTCCACATGTGGGCTGCTCTTCAATTGTAGCACGAACATTATCTTTGTAAAAGAATCTTCTGCGGCCACATACGTGGCACAGAGCAGGCTGCTCAGTGTTCCATTAAATGATTCATAGGTCCCCTAATGACAGACTTAATGGGCGTGCAACATCTGCCCATTAAGAATACGTGCTCGGAGACACTCAGAAGTACCCACTGCTGGTGCTCTACAAATGCCGGCACCTCCCGGTGCCTGCTCCTGGAAGACTGGGATCGTGACTTTTCATCCGTGGCTCTCCCAGTGCACAGTGCAGAGCTGGCGTAGAGCAGGCGCTCGGGAAATATTTGGGGAATGATTTTTTTCCAATGTGCCATTGAAAAAATTGTTCATGAGTGCTGATGCAGAATTTGTTGAAATGAGCTTTTTGTTTCAAATTTCCTAAGTTACAGCGCTGACCGACAGGAGTGAACTTAGTTTCTGATACTGCCTTCCATGACTGCAGTCACATCCTCTGTTGTTTGAGCAAAAGGAAGGAAGATGCCACTTTCTGAGGCCCTAAAAAGTGCTAGGTGTTCTGCTAGATTCTTTGTAGGCAGGTTGTAGGTCAGTCCAGTCCTGACTTTAGTCACTTGTTTGCTGTGTTTGGGCTTCAGTTTTCTCATCTGTAAAACTGAAATACTCAGGTCCACCTTGTAGAATTCTTGCCAGGATTATAGGTAATACATGTAAGTGCTTTTAGCACATAGTAAGTGCTCAAGAAATGAAAACTATCATTCATTCATTCATTCAACACTTACTGAGGAGCTCCTGTGAGTTTTGACACCGTTAGAAGTTAGAGGTACCGATATGACTCAGAACTGTTTCAAGTAGCTCACTCACAGTTTAGAAGGGGGTGTCAGACGCTTGAGCACATAATTACAATACATGGCAGGTGTTGTAGTCATTTTCTAGAACAAATACTGTGAGAACAGAGAGGAGGAGCACCTAAGCTCTTCTGGGGAAAGGAAGTGGGTTTTAGGGAGGGCTTGGCGGACATGATGCTTAATCTGATTTGAGGGTGGAAACCAGCTGGTGAGGAAGATGCTTGTGAACAGACTAATTGAAGCTGGTTAAAGTAGAGCAAGGGAGTGGTGTGTGTGTGAGGGTGTGTGTGTGTGTGTGTGTGTGCAGAAGTGGTAGGGGAAGGAGTGTCTTCTTTGGTAGACACACTTTCTTCCCAAGAAATTTAGGAAACTCCACAAAATAAAATAGCGCGTTGAAACTCACATGGGTAGCAAGTAGCCTGGCCTAAAATTGGAACTGAAATGATTTGTGCAATGCCACTACTCCCTCCTCCCTTTTATACCTAATTCTAAATATATGTAAATTACGTTCTTAAGTGTGTTTCATATCACTTCTTAGAGCCCCAACCTTTTCAGGAGGGGAGTATCTCTAGTTAATAATGTGTGTCAATGGCAAGTTCTGTGTTATAAAGATGAGGTTCTAAGCCAGACCTTTCAGCAGTGGTTGTTTGGGTGAGTGAGATCTGCTGGGCTTCTCCAGCAAGCCAAGCAGCCACCTTGTGAGGAGGAAATGAGGACCTGGCCTTGTGGTCAGGAGGGATGACATGGTACTAAGGGATGGAGGCTCAGGGTGGGTTTGCCAGCTCCGCCCATGGCCAGTATTTCCATTGAGTACTTTAGGGCATATAGAAGTCACAAAAATGCACACATGCTGTTTATTTATGTTATATTATTCCTGGAGAGGCTTAAAGTAAGTAAACATATTAAATACCCACGTCGTTCTCTGGTAGGAACCCTTTCTCTACGTTGGAATGGCCTGCCCCATCCCCCAGTCCTCTGCCGTCATTATTGATTAGTAATGATTGTACAGTCATTGCTTTGGTTCTCCTGCAGTCCAAGTTCTGAACTACTAAGGCACGTTAACTGTACATTTCGCCTGTGGAGAACTTAAAATTATTCCACTTGCACCTATAAGATGCAACTAGTACAAGAATTAGTGTCTTCTTGCCAGTTCTAGCTAGAACTTCACATGCCTCATTCTTAGTGGTTAGAATCTCCTAGTACTACAGTGGCTTTAGTACAAGCCAGTTGGTTCCACTCAAGAGGGAAAGTTTAATAACATGTAGATTTTTCAGTTGTTTTCATTTTAAATTCATTGTTTCACTTAATAATCAACTGCACAAAATTCTACTTCTTTCTAAAAATATCTTCAGCCACGTATTCCCCAAGTCTCTTGTCTCAAATAAGCATTTGAATATAGTGGCTGAGAAGGGCACATGAGAAGGCTGTTTGAAAGAACTATCCCTAGAAAGATTTGGAACAAGTGTGGAAGATGTGAGAGAGAGCTGATATCAGGTTTTGGGGATGTTATTTATCACAGGCTCATTTTAGGTACACATTCACTGGCAAACAGTATGTCAATGAAGTGGATACTTTGTCTACAAATATTATATGCTTAGCATTGTGCTGTATGGTATGGTCACCTACTGAGTGGAATTCTGTATCAGGGTGAGAATTTCTGCACGTAACAAAAGATGCTTACCTACTGGGTTTTTTTTTTTTTCTTGCGGTAACGCGGGCCTCTCGCTGTTGTGGCCTCTCCCGTTGCGGAGCACAGGCTCCGGACGCGCAGGCTCAGCGGCCATGGCTCACGGGCCCAGCCGCTCCGCGGCATGTGGGATCTTCCCGGACCGGGGCACGAACCTGTGTCCCCTGCATCGGCAGGCGGACTCCCAGCCACTGCGCCACCAGGGAAGCCCCCTACTGGGTTTTAAAGTAAGGCTTAGTTTACTGATCTCTGAAGTACTCCTCGGACAGGGAACTGGTATTTTAATTGTTGCTTATTCTTCAAAACTGATTCTGCATTCTTCTTGATTAAATTATTTTAAGCCTTTTAATTGTGAAATATATACTGAAAAGTGCACAGAACAAAAATGTTTAGCTCATTTAATAAACACCTGTGAGATCATCTTTCTATTTGAGAATTAGAATCATCCTATTTGCCTGACAGAACAACCTCACTAATCCAAAGAATTGGGAGGAGCAGGGGGCATTTTTATATCGGTGAAAAGTAAAACAATAGTAATTTGTAAAGAGTCTTAATCCCTTTTAAGTTTAGATGATACCTGTGAGGTACTAGAATGGCAGTGTTAACACAGGTTGTGGAGTGCCGGCTCTAGTAGAGATGTCTGATTGTAATTAATTAGCCAGTGATCGGATGTGAATGGCACTTGACTGCAATGTTTTTTAAAAAATAAGTATTCCTTTTATTATTATTATTATTATATTATTATTATTATTTTTGCTGTATGCGGGCCTCTCCCGTTGCGCAGCACAGGCTCCGGACGCACAGGCTCAGCGGCCATGGCTCACGGGCCCAGCCTCTCCGCGGCATGTGGGATCCTCCCTGACCGGGGCACAAACTCGCGTCCCCTGCATTGGCAGGCAGACTCTCAGCCACTGTGCCATCAGGGAAGCCCCCTTTTATTATTTTTTAAATGTATTACTTTCTTAAACGCTATTCTGTATGAGCAATAGAAAATTAAACTGCTGTCCAGCTGTAACTTAAGTAATTGCAAGTTCTGAATGAATAGAGGTGAAATAAAGTGCATTGACTCTATTAGAAAATTAGGGATATGGGTAGTATAGGTGAACAGTATACTTCTGAATACTGCATACCAAAACATCCCTGTAAGTGAAAGAGAATAAATTTGAGCCCCTAGAGATGCTGGTGGGCTGACTGAAGTACCTCCACTGGAAACCTGAAATTTATTAGAAGCTTTCTGCTTTATCTTTAACATGGACACAAACTTATCCATGCTTAATTTAATATATTAAAATAAATATGTAAGTCCTCAAGGAAAATAGGCTTTCTAGGAAGATGCATCGTATTCGAATGTGGATTCACAGATTCTCTGGCACCTAGCTGTGTACTCCTGAGGAATGCATATCCATATCTTCATGATATATAAAGTCTGCCTTACTTACTCTTTCTTTCACCAATGAAAAAGTAAATAACAGCTTATATATGTTATCTTATTGTGAGTCTTGGTAAACTTATTTATTTACCTAACCAACATTTATTAAGTGCCTTCTGTGGCCTGGATACTGTGCGAGTTGCTAAGAATGTTAATAGGAAGAGAGCCTGGCCCCTGCTTTTTGGGAAGAGGGAGCATAGTTGAGTGCGGACGGACGATAAATGTAAACAAATTACTACAGCAGTGTAACTTATATATTTGTTCCTTTGTTGCCTGGGAGAAATAAGGCTTCAAACATGGCATTTTGTTAAAAAAAATACTGGCTTTTTATTCGTTATCCCATGTGTGTCTGCCACTTTGTCATAGCTATGTGGGTCCCGTGCTTGAAATCTGTTTGCCTCATGAAATGCTTATGGACCCAAGGTTTCTAGAAATAATCTAAATCATGCTGAATGAGGGTGCGATCCTATGAGTGACGTTTCCAGGTTTGGATTATTTCTGACGGAAGTGATACATGCAATTAACATGTATCCTTTTAAAATAATACCATTAGGGGGCTTCCCTGGTGGTGCAGTGGTTGAGAATCTGCCTGACCATGCAGGGGACACGGGTTCGAGCCCTGGTCTGGGAAGATCCCACATGCCGCAGAGCACCTGGGCCCGTGAGCCACAACTACTGAGCCTGTGCGCCTGGAGCCTGTGCCCCGCAACAAGAGAGGCCACGATAGCGAGAGGCCCCCGCACCGCGATGAAGAGTGGCCCCCGCTCGCTGCAACTAGAGAAAGCCCTCGCGCAGAAACGAAGATTCAACACAGCCAAAAAAAAAAATACCATTAGAAAAGAAATTTCTCCCCTCTGCTAATCTCTCCCTGCTTGTGCAAATCCTGTGTGTATTTCCAAGTCCAGCCTGGTGCCCACCTTTTCTTTTCAGCCTTCCTTGACTGTGTTGTTTGTATCCATCTCCCCCCACCACTCCCCGCATCTGAACTCTCTTGGCATTTCTATTGTGTTCTGCTAAACTCCATCGCGTCTCCTTGAGTTGGGTCCTTGAGAAATGGGTTCCAGCAAATACTGCCTCCTTATTCCTCAGACCCCACAGTACCCTCCAGTCTCAGGCTCCTGGCCCAGTAGACCTGCCTGGCAAACTGGAATCCTCAGGACTCCCTTAACTGTTTTTTCCTAAGCTCTGGAGCTGAGAAAGCCCCAGGTCTGCTATGAATTCCTTCTCCTGCGGCTCATGCTGGCGGCCCCTCCCATGCCTTCCTCAGCATTTTCCAAGCCGTAGGTACCCTCAGCTTAGGTACCTTACCATGACCACTGCCTGAGCAGGCAGAGCCAGCTGCCCCCTTTATCTCTCTCCTCATTCCTTCCATTAAAACTCCATCCTCAAATCCTATAAAATGGAATAAGCTGAACATAATTTTGTAGTGGCCCTAATAGGCAGTTTTGTCCTTCAAGGGTGGCCACCCTTGAGCGTGGGTTCGGGAGTGGAAAATTTGTGATGGGCATGTTTTATTTTTGTACTAATGGATAACAACCCAACTTCACCCTGGCAAAATTCTTTCATGCTTGTGTTTCATTTCAACTTTAGTACAACCCTGAAAGGCAGGCAGGGAAATGGTATTCTGGTTTCTACTTTATAGGAGAAAAAACCAAGAACTAGAGAATTTCAGTGGACTTGGTCAATGTCAGAAAAAACTGTAAATGTTGAAGTCAGGTTCAAAACTATGATCTTCTAAACCACAGTCCTTTCATTTCTCTTCATTTATATTACATTTGTTTTCCTCTGTTATTACTAATTAGACATGCTCCTTGAAGGAAGCTCATGTCATGATATCTGAATCCTCCATAACATCAGACAACTCAATTTTCATTCCATTTTATATTAGGGAATTATTAGTATATTAGTATATTATTAAACGTTAGTATACTCTTATCGTTAGTAATAGTTTCCTCATTTAGTGAAGATCTGTTAGGTATCATGCTCCTTGCTGGGTATTTTCCACAAACTTTCCCTCATTCTCAGCATAATTCTGCTAAGTAGGTTTGATCAGTACTTTTGTAACATCAATCTTCACTCGAATCACCTGGGATCTCATTAAAATGTTAATTTTGATTCAGTAGTTCTGGGCAGAGCCCAAGATTCTGTATTTCTAACCCCTCCCAGGTGCTGCGGACCCTGCTGGTCATGGACCACACTTTGCATAGCATCTGGTCGCTAGGTGAAGAAACTGTGGCTGAAAGAGATTAAGTAATTTTTCAAAGATTACACACCAGGAAGTGGCAAAGCCCCACTCAAACCCTGATCGGTTGGTACACAAATTACTACTCATGCTCCCATGTCACACTACTGATGTGTCAGGCATCACTGTTAAACATCTTGGGAGATCAGAGATAATGAAGACATAGACCTTGCTCCCTGAAGAGTTGCCTTCCAGGGCAGTAAGACAGACACATTTCAGGCAGCTTTGGGGATGCAGTTTAATGTGGAGTTTACACTAATGCAATGTTGGGAGGGTCTTAGGTGTGAAATATGACTTGAGTTGGACCTCAAAGGACTAGTAAGACTTTGACAGAAATGGGAACAAAGGACTTTCTTGACAGCAAGAACAAGGACACAGAACGTAAGAGCATCTTCTGGGCCTGGTGAGCAGTTGGCTGTAGCTGATGCATGGAAACAGGCTGCCTGTGCTTTAAAGATACAGCCTGGGGTTGGATGGTGAAATAGAATAGGCCAGGGGAGCCACTGGGGTTTGGGGGAGGGGTCTACAATAGGACATTGTACGTACCCAGGAGATGGGCCCTGGTCAATTTAATGTGATCTAGTTGTTAGTAATCCACTGCCCATAATGTGCTGTTGATATCTCCATAGAATTCTGTGGCCAGTTACAGGTCAGTTACTCCACCGTGGCCTTTACTATTGTTTGTATAGAGCCATCTTAATAAAATCTCTTTGCCGGTGGCAATAAAGGATATATTACTTTTCCCCCCTTTCCAAATTTTTCTAGGCTATGAAAATGGCTGTTTTTCCACAGACCAGTAATAAACATTTTTCTTAAAAGAAGCATTGTTCCTTCGGTAGCAACTTGTAATGGGAAAAGTGGAATATAGATAAAAATGCAATCCTGGTCTGAATGGAGACCGGTTTTTCTTTGTGTGAATAACCAGTCAGGTTGCCACGGTGATGCTGAGATTATAACTGTTCATGCCAGCAGTCAGAGAATGTTGCCCAATTAGTTATTCTCAGCTGCTAGGTTACCTTGACAGTGGCTCAAAAAGCACGTTTTGAGTTTAAAGGCACTCAAATGAGCATCAGAGGACTTGTAGTGCTGCTGTTCTCAGTGTGGTACTAGGACTACAAGCCCCAGCATGCCCTGGATGTGGTCAGCCACGAGAGCGCAAACTCCATTTTTCAATTCGTTTTCCCCCACCCTCCTTAGTAACAAAAGGTTCCAAGGATTCCTGTGTCACCAGTCAGCTTTGTAAGGGTTTTCATTGTTTCCAGGGATGCCTTCAGATGTTGCAGGTTGGAGACAGTGGGGAGAATGTGTGTTTTGGCATTGGACATTGATCTTACGTAGGTTACTCTCTTAGCCTCAGTTTTCTCTCTTGTGAACAATCTACCTTACAGGATCAATGCAGAGATCAAATAAAATAATTTTTGCAAAATGCTCTGTACAATGTCTGTGGTATAGGAGATACCTAGTAAAAAGTGATTCTTCTGAAATATTGTTTCAGAAATCGTAAAACGTTATACAGTGAGATTATTATTATCACCGTCTTTGGGTCATTTCTGTCAGTCAGAACAGGCTAAGACGTGCTGTGATAACAAATAATCTTAGAGACTTAATACAACTAAAGTTTATTTCTTGACCATGCCACGTGTCCAGAGCCCATCGGGAGAGACTCTGTTCATCAGCTACCCAAGGATACAGACTAGAGGAGGCTTCATGTCCACATATGCTTCCATAGTTACCAAAATATTTCACACTAACAGTCAAATATTCCCTCTGAAAGTTGTACATCACTTACACTCACATTGCGTTGGCCAAAGCAAATCATGTGGCCACACCCAACTTAAAGAGGGGTGAGGAAGTGCCATCCTGTAATGTGCCAGTGGAAGGAGAAGAGGCATATCTGTTGAACAACTATAATATCTGCAACCTCTACCAAAGCAAAGGCTGATGAAGAAGAGTACTTTAAAGAAGGACTGTTAGTTTAACACAAATAAATAAAAATATCTGAACAGTAAACTTCAAAGTAAATGAATTCGAATTCAGCTGTATTGGACAGAAAACCCTAAATATTAGAGAGTTTAGGAAGATATAAGTTTATTTCTCTCTCATTTTAAAGAAGTCCAGATATAGGCAGTTCAGTGGTGGTATGGTAGTTCCATGGCCATCAGAGACTTAGAATCATTTTATTGTTCTGCCATAACAACCTAGCGTGAGGCTTCCATTTGTAAATTCACCTCAGGGTCAGAAATGGCTGCAGGGCTCCAGCCATCACATCTACATTCCAGGGAGCTGGAAGGAGGTTGGAGGACAAAAGAGTGCTTCTCTCAGCTAAGTCAGCTCCATTTGAGCAACACTTCTGAAAGTCCCACACAATAATTCTGCTTACTCATCACTGACCAGAACTTAGTCACATATTCACCCCTAGCTTCAAGGAAGCTAGGGCATGTAGTTTTTGATCTGGGTGCTTTGTCTCCCAAATAAAATTGGGAGTTTTTGTTACTAAGGACCAAAGGGAGAATGGACATTGGGTGGCACTGGGCAGTTCCTGCTCTAATAACTTAAGATGGAAGCTTTGCTTAAGCATGAATGAGAAGGGAAAGATTGCTGTGTACCCTATCATTTTCTAACCTGTGCTCCACAGAACACCAGTGCTTAGAGAGACACAAGGGTCCCTTAAAAAGTGTTTTACAGCCAGACAGGTTTGGGAATGTGGAAAGCTTGGCCCTCTCTTGGAGATTTCCAGGGCATATTAATACATTAAAGGCTCTGAGAGGCCCTGCAATAAAGAAAGAGCTAAATTGCTAACCTTTTAAACTTGGTGTTCCCAAACCGCTTTGACAATGGAAATTCATCGCCTTTGGAAGTCTGGAGGGACACAGAGAAGTTTAGTTTGAGCTTCTTGGATTTGCAAAACTATTTAGACCCTTGAAAAGATGGTCTAAAGGCCCCATTCAAAAAAGTATCTACCCTGTAAAACAAACAAACTTGTATATCCTTAGTGCTAGCCTAGTCATAGGGACAAAAGCCTTGAAGAAAAAAATTAGACCAGATGCCAGTGAAGCCTTGTCAAAAACAATCTGTATAAGGGTTGTTGTTAACCAGCCATCTGTGCCATTAGTGGCGACACCAAGTGATGCACTGGGATGGGCTCACACTGCTGTCTTCCAGATGACAGGCCCCTGCCCGAGGCTGATGTTGATGGGCTCTTGGCTGTTTCTCCATGGCTCTTAGCCATGCTGCCCCTCTCTGGAAGTGAGAGTCATAGGGGATCCAGCCAGCCAATACTAACCTCCTCATCCCACAGAGAGGGCCTGTTGTCCACTACATGGTTGCTTATAGGTGTGGGGAGAAAGGCTGAAAATGCTTTCAAGCAAATGTGTGCTGTTGGTCTGTTGGAAGCAGGCGGTAAATGAGTACCTTTGGGGGAAGGCTTAAGGCTCCTTTTTCCAAATTGGAACCTTGGATGCTTTCCTAATCTTTCTTACTTAATTATTTAGGTAATCAGTTCTTGTCTTTAAAGTCCATCTGCTGCAATTGCTCTCTTTTTTCTTCATCTAAGCATCTTTGAAAAGGCAAAGTGCCAAAATCTTTGCTAGTCTGGTTCCCATCATTTTGACCTCGTGTTGCTGGAAATGCTGGAAAGTTACCTTGTCCTGACAGGCCTAGAGAGAGCCCATCTTTGCATATCTGTAAACTGTATGATACATTTCCCCAAACAGCTGTATAATCTCTGAGACAACCAGATGGTGGGAGGGAAGGGGCCGGGGTGGGAGGCCTTTGTGTACATATTGACCTTTAAAGCAACTTAAATGTTCGAGCTGGAGCAGACTGTGGGAGAGTTGAGGCAAGTCCTGGAAGTTGGAGATCCCTTCCTTGTCCAAAATCTGCCATGTGACCTAGTATCCCGGAGAATTCTCTCTGGCTGCTTCATGGAGTTATGTGCCTTTCCCTGACTGCAGTTGTGTTGGAAATTGTCCCTGAAGAGAGTGGTGGGTTCTGTTTGTTCCACATGTGCACAGGCAGGTTTGTGGCCACAGCTCAGGGACTCCAGGTCAGGAAGGGTGAGACGGGCTGGCTGGGAATCCCAAGAATTGACAAAGGATTACAGTACCCAAATCAGAATAAATTTCCAAGTTACATTATAAGCCTTTCTCAGCTCTCTTTAATTTTTTTAAAAATTTATTTATTTATTTATTTTTGGCTGCGTTGGGTCTTGGTTGCTGCGCGTGGGCTTTCTCTAGTTGCAGCGAGCGGGGGCTACTCTTTGTTGTGGTGCGTGGGCTTCTCATTGCGGTGGCTTCTCTTGTTGCGGAGCACGGCCTCTAGGCACACGGGCTTCAGTAGTTGTGGCACGTGGGCTCAGTAGTTGTGGCGCGGAGGCTCTAGAGTGCAGGCTCAGTAGTTGTGGTGCACGGACTGAGTTGCTCCGCGGCATGTGCGATCTTCCCGGACCAGGGCTCGAACCTGTGTCCCCTGCACTGGCAGGCGGATTCTTAACCACTGTGCCACCAGGGAAGTCCTCTTTTTAATTTTATGTTCCTAATTATGCACGCCCATTTTTCCGATATAAGCCAGCAAACAACCATCAACAATTATGTAGAATTCTTTGTTTTCTCTTGTAAGGAAATACAGTTGATCCTTGAACAGCCTGGGTTTTAACTGTACAGGTCCACTTATAAGCAGATTCTTTTCAATAAATACCTACTGCAGTACTACACCATCCGTGGCTGGTTGAATCCATGGATGCAGAACTGTGGCTACACAGGGCCAACTGTAAAGTCATATGAAGATTTTCAGCACCCCTAACCCCTGCATCGTTCAAGGGACAACTGTAATTTGGAACTAAGCTAAATATGAGTGTGAATATCCAGGGTCTGTGAACTGAGAAAAGTATATTTTGAAAAATCCCATTCATCTATGCTGATATGTACTTGTGACCTAGTAAATTCATTGTTTCAATGATATCAACTTGGCGATGTGTGATAAATCTTGTTACATCGTTTCTGGGTGTGAAATAAATTCACTTCTCAACACAAGTACCTGGAATTTACACCTGAATACTGGTGCCTACATTCCCCCCCCCCCCGCCCCCCCCCCCCCCCCCCCCCCCCCCCCCCCCCAGCGCCAGTTCCTGTTCTCTTCCCTTCTAGGTCCACTGTTTGAAAGACAGTGAGTGATTACTTTGGTTTATCAAAGGATTTTACTGAACACAGAGAAAGACTAAAAGTCAAAGGACTTGGGGTCTTGAACTTAATCTGCTACTAACTAGTTGAGACCTTGGACACGCCACCTAAACTCTTCTTGTTGGAAAAACCTATGATTTTATGAGTATATAGGACTTGCCTGCGCCTCACTTTGCTCTCCTGTTAAAAAATGAGGAGAGGGATTTTACTGATACAATCTCAGAAATCCCTGCTCCAGATGTCAGAGATCTTATCATAAGGTGGCTTTTGGTGGTGGAACTGGTGACACCAGTGGGGACATGATTCATCCAGCAGCTATTTATTAAGTCTATAATTTATTAGGTCTATATTATATATTTATATTAAGTCTATATTTATTAGGTCTATAATGTCCCAGTCATTGATCTGAGTAGTGGGGGCACGGCAGTGAACCAAACCAGTATGTCTTTCCTTCTTAGCATTTGCATTCTACGATAAGGAATTATTAACAAACACTTTTGAGTACTTACATTATGCCAGACATTGCTTTAAATGTTTTCTATATATTAATTATGTTGTAGTAATCCTTGGAAGTAACTACTACTATTATCACTCTTTTACAGTTGAGGAAACTGAGGCACAGAGAGATTAAATAATCTGTTCAAGGTCACAGCTAGTAAAGGGGAAAGCTGGGACCAGAGTTAGGCTTTCTGGCTGTAGTCTATGGTCTTAACTACTATGGTTTACTGCTTCTCACTGGCAATTGATTGGTTAACTTAAAGTACTCAGTGTTCATCCTAGCTGATGGCAAAGTAAGAAGAAAAGAAACGGAAGCTTTGGATGGAAATCTCAGCGCCCACTTGGTCTCCGTGTCTGGGACTCCAGGCTCTGAGGGGAAGGAGGGGCATCGAGCAGCTGTGGTACATTTTACTTCCGGGTCCCCAGCCACTTGCCTGGTTGCCTCTGCCTGGTTTGAGGTTACTAGCCCTTCTCTGGCTCAATGGTTAAACTGCAAGGCCTTCATCAACCCCACAGCCCCAAGTTAATTTCAGCATTGGCCATTTGTAGAGAAGTGAGAAATAGTGATGGGCTTGGATTAAAAATATCTGGATTTGAATTCTGCCTCTACTACTGACAATGCTGTCATCTTGGGCAACTTTTAATGATACCAGCAGCAAGGGCAATAATAGCAGTAGCTTTTTTCGTTAAGCACTACTGTGCATAAAGCTAAATGCTTTGTATATGTTGTTTCTGATCCTCCGAACAATCCTCATGGGATATATGTTTTTCCTCACTTTGCAGTCTGGCCTTGGCTGCTGTTTCTACCACATACTATTTAACCTTGAGCAAGTTAATTCCTTGAAGCTTTTGTTTCATCATCTGGAAATTGGGGTTAGTAATATCTACTTCCCACAGTCGCTATGAGGATTAAATATGAAAATATATATAAAGCATTTAGGCCATTGTCTATCCCAGAGACGGTGATAAGGACCATTATAGCTTAAGGTCTCACCCCTATTAATCTGAAGAGCCAGGTTTCAGATCTCATTCTAGAGGCTGCTTCTTGAGGACAGGCGGGAGATGCAGCATCCTGAGTGGAGCAGGTGAGCCGTGGCAGGCATGGGGAAGCTGGTCCACTGCCGCTGGCTGCTGAGTATGAGTAGCCGGTGGAACTGGGACCCGAACGGGAAGTGGGGAGGCTCCGGTCCCCCTGACCTGAGGGCTAGCGGCTACCAGCATTGAGGACCGTGTCCCTTGAGGTTTGGCTGGGACCATGTCCAGAACCTGCCAGAGTTAGTTAGTCTCGGTAAAAGGATGCCAATACTGTCTAGCCAAGCACAGCCGTAAGGGGCAGTGGGCATCCTGGAGTCAGCCTGCACATAGCACCGCTCCTCCCAGAGTACAACCAAAGGACATGTGATTGGGGAGGTGCCCAGCTTGTGTGGGATACAGCCTTGCAAAGACCGCAGGCCAAGCGGGACTCTCTCATTTTACAGATGGGGAAATCAGAATATGAGAGGTCAGATAACACTAGCAAGGAGCAGAATCCCGACGTGAAATCTAACATTTTTGCACCAATCCTCTGATAGCTCTGCAGAGCTTAATTTATGTAGGTGATCAAGTGAGAAAATTCAGCAGCCAGTGTTTTAGCTTTATGTTATTTTTGTATATATTTTTTACTTGAATTATCTGTCCCATTTGAGAGGCATGGCTTGGGCAGTATGTTAATGAAGAGAAATCTGGGCTGTTCTTTTATTTTCCCTGCATGTCGCTTGTCATTGTAATTTAATGACTGTGTATGTGTAGTTATCTGCTTATGTCTATTCCTTCATCAGACTGGAAACACCAGGAGGCAGGGCCAGTGTACCGCCTGCTTCCACCCCAGACAGTAGGTGCGTGGGAGGGTGCCGGTAGAGCCCAGGGACTGAATAAACCCCATTGTGCAAGGCAAGACCTTTCGCTCCTCAGACCCTCACGTTAGGAGGGAAGGTCAGTGAAAAATGATTCGAGGGACCTGGCCTGGCTGTGAGTGCAGCACGGACTAGAATTGGGGGTGCTGTGTTGAGTCAGCACGATGGTTCCCAGTGCTCTACTTACTTTGGAATAACGATGGTGTTGAAAAGCCTGAAGGCTCAAGATAAATATGGAAAGTTCTCCTACTGTTCCTGTTTTCTTTGTCCTGTTTTGCTTTTGTAAGCATATGCTTGTCAGTTAGCGCTGAAACCGAACAAATCAGCTGCTAAATATGGTTCTAAGAGAAATAACATTTTGGTCTTTTTAAGCCCCGTGAGTTTGGAGTAAGCACAGTCTTTTAGCAGATGTCAGTAGGGAATCTGCGGGGTAGGCAGTCATTCCGGGAGCCGTATCAGCCGTCCATATTCTGCGAGGGTTTATTTCACCCTGACGCAGAACTGGTGACCTCAAGTGAAAGATCTGGCACAGAATGGCCACGTCTTGAAGAAGAGGGGTTTGGGAGAAGGGTTGTCTAGAGTCTGTACAAGCTCCCAATTTCTCTCTTGATTTCTTTTTCAGAGAAGGGGGAAAGGGCTGGGAAGGATATGTATCATCGTTTATGATGCTAAGAAAGTCGTCATCCTAGTTATATATTTAGGTTTGGCTTTTCCAGTCTTTGGGATTTAGTCCAGAGATGTTATTTAGTATTCTGATAAATCCAGTGTCATTCAGGGGACCTGGAAGAATTAAAGTATACCTCAGTGACTGGGAGTATTAACTCCTAGATCTTAAATCACTCCACCCTGCTGAGAAGTCAGACTTGAGCCTGCCAATGCCACCTGAATTTCATCAGCTGATAGACGAGAGAATTTATTCCAGCATCCCAGGAGCCCCGAAAAGTTAACGCGTCTTTCCAAATGTCTCGCTGATTTCTAAAGAGACACTTGTTTGCCCATAAATATCTGACTCTGTTTGTTAAGCACATGGCGATCTTGGTTAATAAACAATCGGTGTTCTTTTACTGGCTTTATGAGTTGAAAATATTTGAAAGACACCCTGAATTTTTCTGCAGCATATACCTTGTGTATTAAATGAATTCTTTTTTCAAAGGGAAAAAGAAAAGGAAGGAAAGAGGTTAATATTTATTGAAGTCCTATTAAGTATCAGGCCCTGAGCTAGTCTACACACTTTCACAGTGTTCACAGTAACCCTGCCTGGGACATACTATTGTTCCCTTTTTAGAGACAGAGAAACCGAGACTCAGGGCAGTTTTGAAACTTGCCCAGGGCTGGAGAGCTAGCAAGTGGAAAATCAAGGGCTGGGAATTCTGATTCTGTGAAGCTGATGGGGTGGTGAGTGGTTAAGGGCCTGGGGTTTGCAGTCTGACCCATCCTGGCTCAGCCACCCATTGTTGGTGTGACCTCGACTTAGTGCTTACTTTCTCTGAACCTCCGTTTCCTCCTCTGTAAAACAAAGACAAGGACAGCAACCACTTGATAGAGTTGCGACAATTAAATAATCTATCCATGGAAAGTGCTTAGAATAGTACCTAGCACATAAGTGCTCATGAAATGTTAGTGATTATTGTGATTTTTATTATTATGACTAATCAAATTTGCCTTCATCAGTAACTTGCTGAAAAGTTACATTTTCTTTCATGCAACAGCATGTCTTTTGATGTGTCGTTATATTTCATTATGAAATAATGTAACCTGCTCTACCTTAGAATTAAATGTTCTTCTCAGCCTCCCAGCAAAGGTTAAGATCTGAATAAAGGCATGTGTAGCCAACAGGGATTCCTGACTTTGGTAAATGTCAATGATGTGCTCATCTCTCCTTGGTGTATGTAACCTTCCATGCTGCCCATCCCGGCTTTACGACGAGCCTCTAAGCAAACATGAGAGGGAGGATTAAGCTGATTTTTTTCTCTTACCCTTCCTGTCTTTGGAACATGATCATTAGGCACAGTGTCTTCTCCTTGTTGCATCGCACGTGGCCGCATCCTGACAGCCTGTCTTCTCCACGTACCGCAGGCACAGCTTACAACAATGGCCCTTAAGAATTTTCTTTAGAGCTGGGAAGACCATAGGAGCTTATGTATGTGACAGTTTTGTGCAGTTGGGAGCCGGGTCAGGGGAGTGAGGAAGGGGCAGTGGCTGCGACAGCTATGTCTAGGTGGAAAAAGAAATGACGTAAGCTTGTTAGACCTTTGGCTCTACATTCGGATCCCATTTTTTGTGACTTCCTCTACTTATATTGTGGAGCATTGTGGGACATCAACCTTATTGAGTAAATAGTTATGTCTAGCAGTTGTGTGTTGGACACCGTGCTAAGGGCTGGAAACACTAAGATAAATATGCTCCGTTCTTGCTCTCAGGCCATTTGCAATTCATCAAGAGAGAGAAGTGGAAGAGGGGACCTCACTGTGTGAGAGTGGTTATCATGGAGCCATGCACAACATGCTATGGGGGCAGAGAGGCAGGGGCACTAGTTTGAGACAGGCTTCACAGAGGAGGTGTCACACTGGACCTTCAAGGATGGGCTTTGCCTCACAGAGAATAGGAGAAGGAATAATCGCAGCAGGCAGACAGTATGAACCGAGGCAGAGAGACATGGCTAAGTGTGATGTGTCAGGGAACATGAAGCTGGGAATGAAAGCTGGGCCTAAGAATGACAGGACCTTGACTTTTAATTTGAACCACCTTGTGTAGGATTTTAAAGCGTGGTGTGTTGTGTTTAGAAATGTCTATTTTAGAAAGATTGGTGTGAAGGATAGGTTGAAAGGAGAGAATTGATTGAAATAAACAGTCCCAGCAAGAGATGGTGAGGGCTGTTGTATGAAGAGGGTTGAGTAGACGGATATGGTGGACTTCTGGAGATAAAATCCTTAGCACTTAGTGGACAACAGGAGCACGGAACCTTGGGCTCAGCCAACCTTTAAGGTATGGGCAGGAGAAAGAAAAATCTCTCTGAGAGACTGGATGACGGAAGAGAAAGGAGGGGGTGGATTTCACCAAGAGTGGCGATGCTCAGCAGTGTCAGCGCCTCAGAGGGAACAACCAGGACAGGCTGAGAAGAGACCATTACAAACAAGAGATCGAGGTCACTGGTGAGCCAGGAGAAATTACCTTAGAGTCCTGCAAGAATGGAGAACACAGCTGAATGCTTACAACATTCAAGCTATATCAGTATTCCCCAAAGTCTCTGACATTTATATGCATTTGTGTGAGGGAATATTCACAAACATCCAGCTGTCCAGGTACTTGGATTGGGGGAGAGGGAATAGGGAAGCTTAGAGTCAGTGCTAAGTTCAAGTGTCCCTGAACAATAGCTCTGCCTTGTGCTTTCTAGGGTCTCAGAGAGCCCCCTCCTTGCAAACACCATGACTCTAATTGTGCCGTTTTGTCTTATTACTATCAGTATACTGTAGAAGGTAGATGCTTGGAGACTTCTCTTCCCTCCTTGCAAACACCATGACTCTAATTGTGCCGTTTTGTCTTGTTACTATCAGTATACTGTAGAAGGTAGATGCTTGGAGACTTCTCTTCCAGTTCCAAGTGGGTCCTCATTTCTAGCCAGGATGCTTGTAGTGGATGCCATGTGTGTCACCCAGATTCTCTGTCCACTGCTGAGGTGCTCATTTCCACCTGCTGGGAGTGTAGGCGGCTAGCGATGGTTCTCACCTGGGAATTGTCCTCGGCTGAAGAGTGTCCCTTCACCCAAGATCATAACCTCTGGGACGGGGATGGGGGACAGCCTGCATGCAATGAATAGTCAATGGAGGTGGGGTACAGAGGCCCCCATGCCTCAAGGTAGGGCAATTCTGAAGAGTCATCCCCACTCCAGAGCTCCTGTGGGAGCAGATGAAGTCTTTGTTCCACTGCATTGCATTGACTTCCTTCATCCGCTCAGTCCAGGCTTTCTTCAGTCACTCCCCACTGGCGTTGATTATGAGGCACATCCCGGTTAACCCTCTGTGTAAATCTCGGTGATTCTCAGAGTCTGTTTCCTGGGGAACCACCCTAATTTAACGACTGTTTCCGGTTTGGCTGCTTACCCAAGGCGGGATGCCAATCAAACTCTGTAGTCCCTCTGACTTTTGCTTCTGAGCCCGTTGATGTGTCCAGTGGGAAGAGCCTCTCTTCCAGCAGCTGGAATGAAAGTCTTGGCTTTGAACCTTTTTGGCTCCGACTGGCTGGACCAATATGCCTATGAATGGACTATTTGAGGAGAGGAGGGAACCTGGGAGTAGGCTGCCTGGCTCATATTGAGACCAGCCCTGAGGAGAGGTCTGTGAGGTGGGGCGATCCCTGGGTGTAGAAGTGGGTCCCGCTCTGCACCTCCCTCTCCTGCCACCCTCCTTAACGCTTCCCGGGCTCCTTACGGCAGCTGGTACTCACCATCCTACATCTCCTTCCTTTTGTTCATATTTATTTTTTTAGTCAAGAAAAATGAATGTTGAAAACACAATTGAGGGGCTTCCTTGGTGGCGCAGTGGTTAAGAATCCGCCTGCCGATGCAGGGAACATGGGTTCAAGCCCTGGTCCGGGAAGATCCCACATGCCGCGGAGCAACTAAGCCCGCGCGCCACAACTGCTGAGCCTGTGCTCTAGAGCCCGTGAGCCATAACTGCTGAGCCTGTGTGCCACAACTACTGAAGCCTGCGTGCCTAGAGCCTGTGCTCCGCAACAAGAGAAGCCACCGCAATGAGAAGCCCGTGCACCGCAAGGAAGAGCAGCCCCCGCTCACCGCAACTACAGAAAGCCCGCGTGCAGCAACGAAACCCAGTGCAGCCAAAGATAAATAAATAAATATTAAAAAAAGAAAACAACACACAATTGAGATATTTCAAGCAAATGTAGGACCTCTCTTGAAATTTGTTGCAGAAACACCACTGCGCAAACAAACTACTGGGAAGCACAGCTTAGAAACAAACAGCAGCTGCCACCATTTGTGGGTTACTTCTCCCACCTTTCCTCATTTCTTTCTAATCCCTTTCATAATAAAACCTGCTGCTCTAACGGCCTGGTAGTTTAACAAACACGATTTTTCTTTCCCATCTTGAGGCACCTCCCAGGTGGCCTTGGCAGTGACTTTTAGCTCTGGGGTCTCGGTCTGCAGAGCTCTAGGTCCTTTTCCCATGTTCTCCTGTCTCATGGTTCCATCTGGGATGATGTCCACACCTCCCTGACCAGGTGGGGCATAGCTGGAACTTCTGGACTTCTCCATCTGTTGGGACATGAGTCTGGAGTGGGGTTTCTTGCCTTCCTGGCTTTATTAACAATGGATAATGCTAATTGCAGTCTTTGTGAGTGACTAAGTGCTTCAGCTGTTGCTGTTTTGTCCTAGTTTTTTCTTTTTTAATTTGTTTTCTCTGTGAGATCTTTGAAGACACAACACAAAGGGCTATTCTTGGGCCTGATTTGCTGAAGACTGTCACTTTAAAGAGCTCTAACTTGTCACCTCCAACTCATTTGTCCCCTTCCCTGTGAATAGCAGCCCCTCTCCCTTAAATGCTACTAGAGGTGTGGGATTCCTCAGCTTAAAAATGATTCCTGTCAGATATTAGGTTTGCTGACTACGTGCAGGTGTGGTGCTAGGCCCTCACTTACTCTTCCCCAGAGCTCTGCTGGGTAGGTGTCCTCCCCGTTTTATCTGCGTGGAGACTGAGTTGCTCTCCCAGGGGAGAGATCTGGGATCACGCCGCCAGACAAGGCAGAGCTGGGGCTCGGCCCAGGCCTGTCTGAAGCTAAAATCCAGGCTTTCCCCCACCTGCTTCTCAGTCAGTGTCACAGCATATGGCAGTGCTCTGTAAACCTGTTGACTGGAGAGGGGAAATGCTTTTTAGGCCAGAGGCTGACGTTTTTTTCATCTGTCCCCCAGAGTTTTTTTTAAAGTGAGTTCGTGCCTAACATTTAAAAACGAGATCTCACATGAAACAAAATGTTCAGTTTTTCTTCAAAAAAAATCTTCAGACCTGGCAAGACTGTGCTCATAGGTTGACATGACAATGATTGGTTCCAGCTGGCCCCCCTGCCCCCCCAGAGGGGACGTGACTTCCTCAGTTTGTCACAGGCCCCGGCGGCCCCCTCACTCTTTTCCGTTACTTGCCTGGCCTCTGTGGACATGGATGTTTGGGATTCGCGAGCTAGGCCTTTAAAGAAATCATTTCTGTCCAGTTAGGAATCAGAGGAGGCCAAAGGCACTTTCTGTCTCTGAGTTGAATCTTATAGGCTTTGATTTTTCTTTTCGACTTTTGGGGATGGTAATTCGGTAATAATATCCACGATTATTGGATATTTATTGAGCGCTCTAACACAGCTGACTCTGAGGGGTTAGCAGACACCTGTTCGGTGCTAAGAACTTGCATAGTTCTCCAGTTTCGTTTGCATTCTAGATCCTGCCTAGGACTCTCCAGGTCCTGCAGGAACTGGAGGCCAGGCCGCAAAAGCGTATTTAGCAGAGGCAGCATTGTCGAGAGGGGAGATGAATCCAGAGAAATACTTTCTGAGAGAGGAAGTTAGGTTGATTCCATTTTCTCTTGGAAACTGTTGACTTCTGCAGGGAAGATTGCCCCACAACACAGGAGCACTCCTTTCTGAACTGCCAGTGTTCAACACAATGAGCAGCTCAGAAATGTCAGACAGAAGGATCTTCAAAATTGGAACCCCTTCAGGATGGTGAGCCTTTCAGTTTAGCCCGATGTACCTACAAGTGTATTTGCATTTGACAGTGAGAAATGCATTAATTCTTTTTTTAAATTGTTTCAACGAAGTCTTGTTTCCTTTTGTCTGATTTAAACACATCTCATAGAAACGTAAAATAGAAACAAATAGATTTTGACTCATCTCATAGCCGCAGCTGAATTAAATTTTAATGCTCTTTAATATTAACATATGAGAGACCCCCCAAAGCTAAAGTTGTTATTTATTTGCTTATTTTAAATGCGTATTTGCTTTTGATTAAGACAACGGCTAGAATATTGTTTTGACTTTTTATTGTTTATTTTCTTTCAGGACCCTGCAGGGATCTTTGAATTGGTGGAACTTGTTGGCAATGGAACATACGGACAAGTGTATAAGGTAAGTTCCTTGAGCTTGAACATGGCTTATGTGTGGTTTCGGTTCATGAATGCTGAATAGCAATGCTGTTTGTTCTCACTCGTACATGTCTCATAACAGATTGAAAATGAAATAATATACTTGTTAATTGACTCTCCATCTTTTTAAATGTATCTGTAGTCCCTCTGCCTAAACCGGATTCTGGGATTTGGGCATTTCCCTTCATTATATATTATAGAGCTTATAGCTGACACATGCATTCTGATGGTGCAGATATGAAGCTCTTTAAATGTTTCATTTCTTTACTTTAATCACTGCCAGAACTGGTTTTCAAAGGCGCGAAGGATGCTATTTACTTTAGAAATTTAAGCTATTAAAGTATCACAGCTGGAAAAGTAGATTTGTTACTGGCCTAGGGCATGAGTTAAATGAATTTAGTGAACAGTGTTAGGAGAAAACTGGCCACCTCTCAAAGAAAGGCCTAATGGCAGCAACGACTCTTACAAGATAGGAAATACTTAAAAGTTAAACTTGAGCTGAGATTGAGCTGAGGAATGAAAAGTTCTTCTTTCCCTTTCACTAAATTTTTGCTTACAAATTCACTCCAAACATGCTTTTAAAACATATTTTCTCCCAGAAAATGATATGAAAAAGTGATTGTTTAGAAAAGTGTGTTGATTCTCCTGATTATCAAAAGAAAATAGAAATTAACTTTTTGGACTAAAGCTCAGGGGGTTTTAGTGAATGAGCTATTGAAATAAATGCCTTCAAAACAAACCAACTGTTTCCGCATGATTATTTCAAGGGAAATATCCGTCACTTTCCTGCGTGGTAGTGATATGGGATGGCATTTTCACTACAAATTCTCTCTTGTTCTATTTTTAAAAAATTACTTCTTTGAGTCCTAAACTTCTCTTAGTTGATTAAAATTATTGTAGAAGTCATCCAGATTGTAATATTTCCGATTCTACAGAATGTCAAAAGTATATGTGTGTGTGTACACACACACACACACACACACACACACACACACACACACACACACACACACACAAATACTTAAGCCTTTATTTACCAGGAGGTACCCTTTGATGTCCACTCCAGGGGAAAATTTCTCTCTTGTAAGAAATGATTATTTCCTCAAATGTCAACCCCCTGCAATTAGACAGAATGTAGTCTACTCCAGCTGTTCACTTGACACTGATCCTGTCTGACACAAGAAAGAAAGGTGTCTCAGCAAATGCTTTTAAATACTTTCGGTGAAGATAATCAGGTTGGAAGATTGTGCTATTGCATTTTGAGAAGTTGGATTGAACTTGTGAATTAATGTGAGCTTATGAATTAAGCCCTGATTTAGGTAGAGAATTACTTCTGATTCGCTGTCAATTTGGAGAAGCAACTCTGTATAATGCTGTTGGTTTTATAGTGCCATTCCATTGTCCTGTGCTTCCCACCTGTAGAATACACATCTGGGAGATGATTCACAGCTTTGTCCACTGATCTAAGAGGTGGACTGTACACTCTTGCAAGGGAGGATAACAAAGAGATAAGCATTCTCAATTAAGGATGAGAATGTTTGGAAAATCCAAAATTAGCCCTAATTTCTTGTTACTTGAAAAAAAAAGAAAAGGAAACAAGTCACAAGAGGTCTCAGATCTTCAGAGAGGAAAGAAATTCACCAACTAGGTTGTTAACACTATTGTTCTAAAGGGTGCCCTTCTCTTAGAGGTTGATACAGAAATTTGGCTTCTCTCAAGCTGAGGGGAGACTGCAAAGATGGCCATGGTGATAACATTGGACTTTGAGACAGGAGGCTTGGTTTCTTTTACCAGCCCTATGTATTGTTTTGTGGTACAACAGCTTTTCTGTGCATTAGTCAAGTGAGAGTGCTTGCTATAAATGTTTTGGGGACTTGGAATGATTTACCTCAAGGATTAATCCTCCGTGCCCAGTTAAGGGTTTGGTTTCTAGACGACCCAGATGATATTAGGTGGCACCCCCTCAAGAACAGAAACACCTGGGTTTTCTGGGTCACTAATCCAGTCCTGCTGTTACTCTGAGACCTGAAGGATTAAAGCTTAATAAACTGCAAAACCTGAACTCAAATACACGTGAACCTAAAGAGAAATAATTTAGGAAGTGATTGTCCACATTATAGGTTATATTTAACTTTTATGGAATAGGCATATTTCTAAAATAGTGTAAACATACATATAAATTTTTAAGCCCTAGGAACAGATTTCTATACCAAAAAAGTCTGTGATAAATACTTTCTTTACATTAAATATTAAATCTTTGATTTTAATTTTTTGTAACCCTGGCTTTTGTTGTTCCTGGATTTCATAAAATGAGGTATAGTTTTATGTACAATTATACAGATGTAGCCTTTCTTTTCTGGAAAGATTCTTATAAGTTTCTTTTAATAAGCTGTCCTAAGAGAGTCATAATATAATTTTATTTACAAGTAGTTTTTAAGAAGTAGACTTAATTCAATACACAAAAAGTATATGTAGATATTAAGAGAGTACTTCTTGAAGTATATCTTCATATAAGCCACTTAAATCTAGATGTGGAAACATATTTTATATAAAGGTCATTAACAACATTTAGCTTTTCAAAGTTGCTTCTAGCCTTACTCCCAAGTCTAGCTTGGTCTGTCTCTCCTTGGAAGGTTAGATTTGTTTATCATTTTGGTCCCAGGTGGTCAAGTGGTAGTTCAGTATCTGTTTTTTTGCTTTATTTTCTAGACAGATTGCATAAATGATGAAGAGTAGAGAGGCTCTGTCAGGGTTTTTTATGAGGAAATCATCTTCTTGGGCCTATGGCTCCCATGAAAAAAATGAACCAACCAAAGGCCACATACCCGTTTGCTAAAGGCTTTGGCTATTTATTGGCATGCCACTTATTGGAACCTAATGGAATCCAGACACATTTTTGTTAAAATAGAGTAATTATTTTAATAGGTCCAAATAATTGTTTAATGGTTATTGCTAAACCACCATTAAATCTTAGCCACAGATTTTAAAAATGAATGTTAGTCTATCCTGTTTCTTAATTTTCCCTTTGGAACTATATATTGGTTATTGCAGAGATGGAGATGTACTTTATTCTGGGTTGACAACGTGAATTGGGAATATGGTGGATTCCTCAGTATCTCTCAGGTTTCTCTTAAAACCTCCTCTAGGTTGTAAAGTATGAAGTAAAGAGGCCATATTGGTGGTTATAGTACTTGTTGAGAGAGAACACTGTGACTGAGTGTGTGTGTGTGTGTGTGTGTGTGTGTGTGTGTGTGTGTGTGTGTGTTTTCAAAGGGTTTCATAGGTCCTTATAGATCATCGAGCCTAATCATGCCTCTGCCAGCGTCTGTTCAGCCCATCCTTGATAACCTCCACTTGTGTGGGATTCATTACCTCCCAGTCATTCCATTTGCCTGCAATTCCCTTTGAATGTTCATTATCATGTTGAGCCAAGATTCTCCCTTCCTAAAATGTTTACCAGTTCAAGCTCCTTTCACTCCCTCGGAGCTATTTAAAAAAATAAATGTAATCTTCTTCCACAAGAACATAGTCCTTCAGATATTTGAAGGAGACTTCTCCCTTCTTCCCCCAAACACATACTTGTGTCTCCTCATCTCCAGGCAGTGTAGCCACAGTTGCTGAATTAATTCTTCGTATGACTTAGACTTGAGGTCCTTCATTATCCTGGCTTCTGCCCTGAAATGATTCTAACATATTAATAAAAATAATCCTTCATACTTTAAAATAGTTTTCTATGTCATGAAACATTTTGTATGTATTATCTGATTTCTGATTTAATTTCAATAATAATTTCATGCGAACCTTTTTCTCACCTCAGGGTCTTTCTAGTAATAGTTTCTTCTGTCTAGAGCACTTGCCCCTCAACCCTCTCATGACTAGCTTTCTCTCCCTCAGGTCCCAGCTCAAATGTTACCCGCTCAAGGAAACCACTTTTCATCCTTGTATCTAATAGAGCCAGCCACTGCCACTGCCTCCCTCCTCCCAATGACTTTCTCTGTCAACTTGTTTTTTTGTCTTCATGGCATTGCCACTCTCCGAAATTATTTTACTTCTTTGTTTATGTATATATTAAACAATTTAAATGTATAATAAGGAAAAAATAAGGGTAGGGACCTAGTCCGTCTAACCATCACTGTATCCCCCATCTGGTACATAGTAGATGGTGACCTGTGTGTGGCCCAGAATTGAGCTCTGTTTTCCTTGATAATTCTATTTATATTCATTCCCAGTTTTTTCAGCATTTCCCATAAAATATCAGTCTGCTTACTTCAGATGTGCATATTTGGACAAAAGTCATCAACAGAATTCTCTCCCTGTTTTTTATGGTAGGGGTATGGGTTTTATGTTAAATTAATTATTGATAGTCTGTAGAAGCAAGACACATGCTGGAAATTTACAAATGAGGCAAATCAGTTTTCTGGGGTTCACCCTCCTGGAAGAGGTTCCCAGAGTTTAGTATGCAAAAAAAATATTTGAGAAATGATTAAAAATGTAGATTTCCAAGCCTAACCTCTCAAATTTTGATTCAGTAGGCGTGGCTGGAGTCCAGGAATCTGCACTTCTAATAAGTGTATGGGTTCATTCTGATGTTCAGGGCCCTGGGGCTACACCTCCAGAAACTCTGCAAAAATGATTGTAGATTATCCTGTTGTAGGGCCACTTGAGTGAATGTTAATCCTAATGTTTTTTGTAATCATTTACTATAGGGTTTTTGTGCCGACTCTAACATGCATAAACTGAGAAAAGTAAAAAAAGCTCAAAGATCTGGACCTGAGATGTGATGCCAGCCAGTTCTGACGTACTCATTCTGAGATTTGACTTTTGCTGTTTTTATTTGACATGCTTGTGATTACAGTTTAAGGTGGTTTCTGAGTAATTCAACTCAAGACCTGACAGTTGATACGGTCAAAACTGACCTGGTATAGACAGAAGAATCTGAGCCTGTTGCATGAGATTTCCTTAAATCTATACATTGTGATCTCTTAATAAATTTTCTGTTGAAGTGAGACAAAACATTTTAATAGTAGGCTTATTAATAGTCTTGCTATGGAGGTGATTCTATGACATACTCAGGATGCAATGTAGCTTTTCATATTCTGTTCTAATGAATCATGAATTATACTATTCACTTCTTGTTTGGTAAGGAGTGAGTATGGGAGAATGTTGTGTTTCTTAAATAATAGTGGCATTTGTTTTTTAAACAAAAATTCAAATATAAAGAATACATTATTTCACATTTGTTGAGTGCCCGTGACAAAAACCCTGTGCTTTGTGTGGGAAGAATGCAGAGCCAACCAAGGTGGTTCCTACTCTAAAAAGTGTGCAATCAGATTAACTAATTAGGACTCTGAATGCTTACTGTGTGCTAAAGCTTCTCCTGTATGGTGTCTTAGTTACTGCTCATGATTTTATAGGGGAGGAAACTAAAGCACATTTATTAAACCACATTATCCCTTCAAGGCAGGGTTTCTCAGCCTTGGCACTGGGTTGAGAAACATTGGGGTCAGATAGCTCTTTGTTGTGGAGGTGCTGTCCTGTGCATTGTAGGATATTTAGCAGCATCCTTGGCCTCCACCCATGAGATGCCAGTGCACCCCAAAGTCCTGACAATCAGAAATGTCTCCAGACATTGCCAGCTGTCTCCTGAGGGGCAAAGTTCTCTGCAGCTGAGGACCACTTCTCTAAGCATAAGAGAAAATAGCAAAAACTCTTAAAATTGATGTGCAAACAGAGACAGTGAGAGTGTAGAATGTAGAACAATATGAGTCAGAGTGGGGACCTGAATGAATTGTGGGAAGGGGGTTTGGAAAAAGCTTAGAGGCCTTGGCATGTGCATATGTTGGGGTATAATTTAACATTTTCATAAGTGGAAATGAGTGTAATGGAAAGGACTTAGGAGCAGGACTGAGCTGGCATCCAGTCTGTTTCTGCCTTGTTCTAGTTTTGTGAAGATGGCCAACTTGCTCTCTGAGTAACAGTACTGTTAGTAATAGTACAGTGTAGCGTTGTTATGAAAACTAAAGTGTAATGTGTGTGGAATCCCTCAGCCCAGTGCCTGACACATAGTAGGCACTCAGCAACCTTTTCTTCTTCCCAAACACATGTGCCAGGGGGAGCCTAGCTTACCAGCTCTTTCC
>NW_006791811.1:2811879-2821522 GCF_000442215.2 Lipotes vexillifer
TTTCCCTGGTCTTGGTTTTGCAGAAGAGTTTCTGATGTGCAAGAAGCATTCATAGAAGATGAGGTCAGAAACACACACATCTTTGTGCTTCACCTTCTACCTTTGAGTTCTTGTTTTTTTTATGTGTGTTCAGAATTGCATTATTTATATTAAATCCAATTCTTAATTCTTCTTTATGGCATTTGATGATATAATTGCCATTCAGATACTATAGTTGGTCTTTGTTTAAAGAAAGCCAATTTCTCAACAATTTGTAGGAAGCAGTAGATTATTAGAGGACGTAAGAAGAATTGGGTGTAGCACTCTGGGATTTTAGTGAGGTGAGGGTGATTTTTAAATAATTATATATTTTACAAATTTGGGGGGAAGAATCAACAGTTTTACCCATTAAGATAGTACAGGATCTAAGTAGAGAGCCCTTTTTATGAGATTCGTAAGGAGAGTGGGATAGTTAAGGACCTCACTTAGGAACCGAGGATCTGTCTTTATGGGTTTGGCTCTACCTCTAACTTGCAGTAGCTTTGAGCTTTTGCCATATCACCACTTACAGCTTCAAGTTTTCTCATCTGTAAATTGAGGATAAAAATGTCTTTCCTGGGCTTCCCCGGTTGCGCAGTGGTTGAGAGTCTGCCTGCCGATGCAGGGGACACGGGTTCGTGCCCCGGTCCGGGAAGATCCCACATGCCGCGGAGCGGCTGGGTCCGTAAGCCATGGCCGCTGAGCCTGAGCGTCCGGAGCCTGTGCTCCGCAACGGGAGAGGCCACAGCAGTGAGAGGCCCGCGTACTGCAAAAAAAAAAAAAAAGCCTTTCCTGATATATCCCATCAGGTTACTGTGAGATTGAAATGAATTAAGGACTATGAAAGTATTTTGTTAAATTTAAACTGCTATGTACACTGAAGGTTTGATTATTGCTATTGTCTTTTATTTAATTACAAGGTAGGTGGCAGAGTCCTGTATACAGGGACTAGGGAAGCTTAATCCAGAGTCGACCTTTCTCTTCTTCATCCTTATGCCCATTAAGCTGTGTGTTACCAAGTACATGAAAGTCCCCTCTGGGTGGACTGACTCCAGCTACAGATTCATTCTTGCACCCCTTCTGTTTTGTGATCTTCAGGCAAACAGGGTCATTGGATTGAGTGGAGGTCTCTCTGCCTTTGCCTTTGCCTCACTGACATTTGTTAGCTAGACAGTCACATTTCTCAAAGTGTGTTCAGTGGAACCCCAAGATCGGCTCTGTGAAAAAAGAATAGAGTGACTAAAGAGGTTTCATAGTGCTCCTAACCATCCCTTACTCTTGAATACTAGCATTTATAGTACTTTGTTCTACCCAATATTTTCCCAATTTATTTAACTGTGGAATCTCCCCTTTCCTCTCCCTACCCAAGTAACTGCTTTTAATGCCTCTTGGAACTCTTCCATAGAACACAGAAAATCAGGATGGCTTATGTCTGGGTACCGTAGCTGAGTGCCCATCTCCCCATTGCCGCAGCCTCCGTATCATCCTTTGCATCAGGGGCATTTTATGTAAAACATGGCTGCAGGTCTATCTTTCCTGCTTCCCTATAAACGGGGCTCTTGGGCCAGGTCTAGTATGTCGATCACCTTTAAAAATAATTTTTGTACTGTTTATAGTAACAGATTACCTATTAAAATTGATATAGCCCAAGGGTACTAGTTGGTTTCATTCAATTAAAAAAAGTTGTACCTGCCAAAAATACCCAAGCACTATTTTTCTAGGAGCGCAGAAATTGTGGGTTTTGACATCAAATAGACATGTCTCTAAGATGCTGTAGCACATGCAAAGCATTGTTCTTAGTCATAGGTTCATTTGACTATAGCTAAGACTTTAGGATTATTTAGTTATCATTATTTAGTCTCAGAAGGTACTTTCATTGTAGTTGGCCAGAATTATAGGTAACAATTTTACTCCTGCCCCATAAGTAGAATCATTTACCCTTGAAATGGGTTGGCTTGATGAGCTTTTCATAAATCTCCATGTTCTTTGCATCTAATTTGGCTCAAGACGATGTCACCTCATGCTGTGATTCGTGGGTGTAATGAATTAGATGGCTGCCATGTAAGCACAGAGGGAAGACCTTTGTGAGCCTGTGTGCCATATGCATAAGGAAGGTCACTTTCTCTGCTGGGTGGCCAGACCACCGGAGTTGCTACTAAAACTTGCCACAGGGGACTTTGTAGGATTTCTTTTTGCTACTAGTGTTTCTCAGCCCTCACTGTTTATGGAAATCATCTGGATAGCTTTGAAAAACTAAACATATCTGGGCCCTTCTCTAGAGATTTGGTTCTAGTAGGTTTGGTGTAGGACTGTGTAAAGCTGGTTTCCAGCACTTCCCAGATGCTTCTAATGCAAAGCCAGAATTGAGATCCACTGGGCTAAGGTATTGCCTCTCAGTTAGCTTACAGGATCTTTTTGGTGTCTTTGCCTTTGGGGAGGAGTCTCTTCCACTCTTATCTCTATCCTGGGGTTTTGTTTACCTTGTTTGTTCATTTATTCAACATCAGCCTTTAGAATAAGCATCTATTATCGGCTTGGCACATGTGTGCCACCTTTCCTTAGAAGTGTTTAGATTACTTTAGTTCAAAATTCTTCCCTTCCATCTCATATCAGTGAATTACCAAATAATTTGGTGCACAGCACCCTGGTGATATGTAGTTTATAGATCTCATAACACCCTTCATGATTTGGTGATTATAAGGCAGTCTCAAGTAATTAAACAATCAATAGTTACTATGTAATTATTATTTGGGTTTTTTTTGTAACCTGTGAAATGAAACTCCGTTAGGATTACAGGCACAGAATTTAGGGCCATGCACAGTTTTAACTCTTTAGACATGGGAAACATCTGAGACTCTCTTAAAAAGAATAATTAATTGGGGCCCTGGATTAAATTTCTTATCTTTGTGGTTTAACCTCAAATATAATTTTATTAAGTCTACTTGGATATTTTGCAAATGCAAAAATAAGTATCTACTCTTTGGCAAGCAAGTATGTGTTCTCTATTAAGTAGGAGCCCTGCCCGGTGGTGAGAATCTGGAATGGGGGAGGGAAGCCTTGCCCGGGCCTCCAAATCGGGCAGAGTATAGCCTCTTCTGTCGAGTGCTGTGGCCTTGGGCATTGCTTCGGATTTTGGTCCTGTTGCTTACTTTCCCAGGCAATGCACAGAACTGCTGTGTGTTTTGTTCCCATCTACAACAAAGGAAGAGAGGATAGCAGCTGGCTCACCGAGAACTCTTAATAAATACAAAATAGCTACCATAATAATAATGATAATAACGAGATCATCTTTCTAGACTGCAGGGAAGAGTTATGAACTAAATTATGTGAAGAGCTCAGTCTCCTTTAGGGGGAAGGTTTAGAAAACGTGCCCATGATTACATAATATAGCCGGTTGGGACATATAGTCTTTGGCAGGCCACTAGCATGTTCCAGATGATGCTTTTCTTTAGAGTATTTCTTGAGAAATTCAGTTTTGTTCTGTGCATCACGTTCAGGAATGCAGTAGGAGGCTCTCAGTTGAATTTACTAGAAATCTTACTACTTTTTAGTTTTGCCTCATTCTTTCTCTCTCCCCCTCTCCTTCCCCCACCCTCTCTTATTGTGCCAAAATATCCATGCCATAACATATTGTTCAGTAGCATTAAGTACATTCACATTGTTGTGCAACCATCACCACTCTCCAAATCTAGAACTTTTTCACCATCCCAAACTGAAACTCTGTACTCAGTAAACAGTAATTCCCTACTGCCCACTCCCCCTCTTTCCCCCAGCCTCTGGTCTTCCTTTTAAAAAGTATTCCCAGTAAACTTAATTGTAGAAGTGATGGTTTCCTGGAGAGTTTCTTGTAACACCTGCTCTCCAACAAGGCCGGAAGGGTCCTGCACATCTGCGTGTCCGTGTGTCTGTGTTCCTCAGGATGACTCACTGGCTGCTTTATCCTCCAGGTGACTGCCCAGCACCTGCAGAGCAGCATCTTGTTCCAGGAAGCTGAAACCGGCTGAAGCCCTTGACTTTCTTAGCCTGTTTATGTCTAAATAAAATGATCCTTCTCAGGTGGAGGTAGAAGCAGAGGTAGAGGTCAATCAATGTGCAAAACATTTTCTATGAATCCTCACAGAGTGTTGTTAATGTTTTCTCTATTAAACTG
Source organism: Lipotes vexillifer (assembly GCF_000442215.2). Taxonomy (NCBI): domain Eukaryota; kingdom Metazoa; phylum Chordata; class Mammalia; order Artiodactyla; family Lipotidae; genus Lipotes; species Lipotes vexillifer. The sequence goes on from NW_006791811.1 coordinate 2,816,048, forward strand.
GGCTGTGATTATTTTTATCACACTTTTATAATGAGATTCCCCTTTACCTTTAAATGTAGCACCTGTTTTCTTTTTTAGTAAGTAAATTTTTTTTTCTTCCATATGAAACTCCAGTATTTCATACGACAGCAGAGTGTTCTGGAAGGAGGTGGTCAGGGTGTCCCCGATGCAGCTGTCCTTTCTCCAGTGCGCCACTCCCCTGAACACCCCTCGTGCATCCATCCACAGAGCAGCCCCGCACTGAGGTCCCCAGGCCCAGATTCCTCAGGACGCGACCTCTGTCTCCCTGTCCAGCCTTGTCTTGGGCGGATCCTGACTCACGCGTGCGCAGTGCTATCACAGTGCTAGCAGTTTCTGTTTATCCGTGCCACCTACCCGACAGCCTTAACCCTTGGCTCAGCAGCAGCCCTCCTCCTCTGCACCCTGGGACACTTGCTGACCTCTCCTCATCATCCTGCCCTCACTGTTTTGTAATGTTCTGTCTGGCTGTTTCCACTCTATAAACTCTGAGCTCCTTGAGTTCCGGAACATTACTTTACTTTTTCTCTAGCGCCAATACAGAGTAGATGGTTAAAAATATCAACTTTAAAAAAAAGGATACCACTTTCACGTTTTGCTGAGCTTGGAATGCCCTATCTCAGTGGAATATGTGTCATTTTTGCTTAATCTCAACTGTTGAAACATAGACATCAAGGAGACTGACCCTCAATATAATATTTAATACTAGCCAACAGCTGCTAAATACTGGTAAGTTACATCAAAACAGTGTCCACCTACCATGCATTATAACAGAAAAAAAATAGGATAAGAAAAAAACTGTTTCGCCTTCTTTTTGAAACTGGTCTCATGGACATGATCTAAAACTGTCCCTGTGGCTAAATGGCTACAGGTCGTTTAAACTTGTAAAGACCCTGTTACACACTTCTGGGAACAGAGGTGGGTTTTCTTAGGTTTTCCTTTTGCTCCCCTGTCTCCAGGACTGTGGAATTGAACATCAATATTGATGATTATAACAGTTTTAATAAAACCTTCATCTTCATTATTCTATTTGACCTTCACAGTATCCTCACAAGTGAGATAGAAGGGATGTGATTATCCCTGTTTTAAAGTTGAAAAAGTTAGGTCTCAGTTTATAAATGACTTTCCTGAGGTCAAGAAGTAGGCGATAGAGCCTGACTCGTGGTCACATAGCCTAAATTCTCTCAGCTCCACGCACAAGTTCCCCAGAAGGAAATCTGGGGCGGGAGCAGGGGATGGAGAATCCCCCTAGATGTTTGGCAGGGATTGGTTTTGCCCTGCTCTTGCATTGCATGTTTAGAATTCATTTCAAGTAGATCCCTGATAAGTCTGAATATATAATATAAAGCAGTGATGACATAACTTGTTTCAATATATAGTTGGTCTAACCTTTATATCCAAAATACTGAAAGGTGATTGATGGTTGGGTAATTCATCACTGGTTTCTTACACTATGTTTTTATACAACAAGCAAAATTGCTATTTCCCCAGAAAGATAGGAAGGGAATTCTTTTCCGTCTACAAAAAGGAACTTGGGCTTGTTGCATTTTACAATGTAAAATGCTGCTGTGCTGGTCATCTGAGGGAGCTGGTTGCTTCTTTTCTCATGACTCGTTTTTGGTGGGAGGGGGCAGGAATAGCATATTTCTAGACTTCTTCAAAAATCAGCTCCAATATCCAGGTGCGTGATTTTTCCTCCAAAAGACTCTGCAATCAGACTGGAGCTTGATAAATGTTTGTTGAATTGAATTGATTTATTCTCTCAGCTGCAGTCGTGTACTTTTGTGAGCAAATGGATGAATCTTAACTGCTCTGGAGACCATGCAAATATTTGCCAGTGCATAATCTTTACTTTTCTCTCCAGTTAGCTGTAACCTGGTGTGGCATTGTGGTAGATTGCTTACTCTTTGCCTTTGTGTTTTCCCCCCTTAGAGGGGCCTAGGTTTGTGTGTTTGGGCTTGAGGATGGGGAGAAACAGTGAAACAGAGGATAAAAGGACAGAATTTCTGGGTAATGTAGTTGAGAGTGATCTGGCAACAGTCTCAAGATACAAACTGTTTGTTGAATAATTTATCGTGAATGCAGGTTGGGAATCTCTCTGTAGAGACTCTCCATTTCTGTTTCCATTAAGGACCACACTAGTCACGTTTTTTTTTCTTTTTTTCTTTCCTGCAGATTTTAAGTAGGTAGCGCCCATGACCCAAGAACTCCAGCAATGCCTCTAAAGGCTATTACCAGCTGCTTCAATGAGAAGTTTGACCTGTATTCACCTCATTCTTTCTCTTTATGTGTCAAAAGAGTGAAAGTTAGTGAAAACCAAAGACAATGAGTCTTTTTGTTTGGATGGAGGCAGAGTTGATTGTATATTCTCTTAAAAGGAGTTTCAAATTAAGCAGATTCTGATTTCCCCCAGCTAACCCTTCTGATGATTTTAGCAGAAGAGGAATGTTTTGTCACCTAAATATCTAGTACTTCTGGTACAATTTTGTACCCACTTGCCCACGTTGAGAGATCCTTCAAAACTTTCAAAACCTTTCATTCCCTGAAGAAACCTATCACGGAAGCTAAGCACCCAAGCTGCTTCCCTCCCCATACGGGTCTGCCCGTCTGTGAGTGCTGAAAGGAGGAGGTGCTGGGCCCCCAGCCTGAATGGTCTGCAGCAGGATGGGGATGGGGTGGGATGAGCAGATGCCTGATGAAGAGCAGAGGCTGCCCTCTTCCTTGGGTCTCCAGCTTACCCGTTGCTCAGGACAAGACTTGCTTGAACAAGACCAATGACTACAGTTAATCATCTGAGTAAATATGTTCTAAATTTAAGGTGTGTCCAAGAAACCAGTGTTGGAGTGTTGGTATGGGATAAGGAGAAACACAAAATAGGGAGGAAAAAACAACAACAAGGCTGCCAACAAAACCCAAAACAAAAATAGCAGCGTCCACAACAAAAAGCTCGTTGTTTGACCATTCCTTTCCAGTCCAGAAGTGAAGGAGATTTATGAATACTGGTTCAGCTGATGAGTAATACCATGGTCAGTTGTAGTCTTTGAAGTTTGTCCTAAATACTGCATATCGTGGTGTTAGTTCTCCTTCGAATCCATATATTTGTGAACGTGTAAAATTAAGACAGGTACTGATCGTGCTTCCCATCGCACTCCAGTCACAACTTCCATCACCCCCAGCATTCTGCCGTCTGCATGATCGGTGTTGAAGAGACTCTTTACTCCGTGCATTGGTCTCCAGGGAGCGTCTCGGCATTTACAAGTCTGTGGTCCTCATGTTGTTGTTCTAACACTTGAATCCAGAGTTTGGGTGGGGTTATGATACCCATTTGCTGACGGAGACCACGAACATCCAGAGGTTTCAACGTCTTACTCCGGATCTTGCCTCTCAGGAAGGGTGTGACCCACAGAGCTCACAAGCCCACAGAGCTCTCCTAAGGAGCCCTCCTCTCTGCTCTCTGAGGTCCTGGTCAAAGCCCAGAGGTTTTCTTTCCAGATTTCCTTGAGGAACACAGCTCAGGGAACTAACCACCTCAGGTCTGTGGGCACATGAGGTTTAACTGACTTCTCTGTGGCTGGTGTCTCTTCCAGAGTAAATATGGGGGAGAAAATCCCCTCTTCACAGCTTGGGCTTTGGGTTAAAATAGAAGCAGTTAAGTGCCTAGTGTTGAATATTAGTTAAAAAAAATGAGTAGATGTACAAGGGTATGTATATCTATTTGGTGTTGGTGTTGACAGGATTCTATGCTTTATTGGAATTGGATTTCTCCCTAAGAAGAGGTAGCAGTTGAGGACAGTTCCTGGTGGTGCAGTGTCACCCTATGATATATATGTGGCCAGAAAAGCTGATTTTGTTAGAATAATGGCACTTCATACTAACATACACTTTTGGGGGGATTTGGAGCATGGAGGATATTTACAAAACATTCTCCAGAATAAAAGTTGTAAGAACTAACAAATATCAGCTTTGCTTGGATGCAGGACTGGAGCATCTCGATGAAATGCTCAAAGCCTAAGAACTGACTTACAGGTAAAAACACAGCCCAGTGACCTGTGTGCCGTGGAAGGTCACATTGAGGAAGAATGTTTCTATCTTTCTAGATTTGAACCTTAGAGGTTAGGATGCATTCAGAACTCTTGGTAGTTTGTTAAAGAACAGTCTCCTTATGGTTGTTGCCCTGGGTCCTCTCTTGTGGTTAGGACTTTCATAGATGTAATTTGTGTTTTAGGTGGCAGTATTTTTTTTTTTAATTGAAATATAGTTGGTGTACAATATTATGTTAGTTTCAGGTATACTACATGATAGTTTGACATTTGCATATATCATGAAATGATCACCATAAGTCTAGTAACCAGTTGTCCCATGCAAAGTTATTACATTATTATTGTATCCCTGTGACTTACTTATTATATAAGTGGAGGTTTGGACCTCTTTATCCCCTTCACCTATGTCCCTTCTCCCTCTCTCTGGCAACCACCCGTTTATTCTCTGTATCTATGAGTCTGTTTTTGTTTTGTTTGTTTTGTTTTTAAGATTCCACATGTAAGTGAGATCCTGTGGTATTTGTCTTTCTCTGTGTGACTTATTTCACTTAATATCCTCTAAGTCCATCCATGTTGTTGCAGATGGCAAGATTTCATTCTTTTTAATGGCTGAGTGATATTGAATTATATATATGTATGTACCAGATCTTTATCCATTTGTCTATCCATGGACACTTAGGTTGCTTCCATATCTTAGCTATTATAAATAATGCCTCAGTGAACATTGGAATGCATATATCTTTTTAAATTAGTGTTTTTGTTTTCTTTGAGTAAATACTCAGAAGTGAAATTGCTGGATCTTATAGCAGTTCTATTTTTAACTTTTTGAGGAGCCTCTGTATTGTTTTCCATGGTGGCTTCACCAATGTGCCGTCCCAACAACAGTGCACACCTCACCAACACTTGTTATTTGTTGTCTGTTTGATGATAGCCATTCTGACAGGTGTGCAGTGGTATCTCATTGTGGTTTTAAGTGGAAGCTCTTGACTTTTCTTGTGGTTCATGTGTCTCTTTAAAGCTCAAGGACTGACTTTGTTCTGATAACAATAGAAGCAGTGGTGGTATGTAAATATATATCTATAGTGTATATATATAGTACTTATGCCCATTATAGGAAAGGCTCCATTCCACAGCGTCATGAGGTAGATAATTTAATACTTATGATCCCTACTCTTCAGATGAAGAGTCTGGCCTTAGAAAGCTTGACTTGCCCTAGGTCACTCCAACAACTAGAAGTTGAACCCACCTACAACCTTTTGACAGCAAAGACTTAAGCAGATATAATTCATTGGAAGAATGAAAGCAAGGTGGGGCTGAACTCAAGCATTCAGTGATTTAACCTTTAATTTTAAAATTTCTGGCTTAACAGAGATCTAGGGTCCCTTTTTTTTTTTTTTTTTTTTTTTTTTTTTTTGGG
>NW_006791811.1:2821634-2833111 GCF_000442215.2 Lipotes vexillifer
CGGTACGCGGGCCTCTCACTATTGTGGCCTCTCCCGTTGCGGAGCACAGGCTCCGGGCGCGCAGGCCCAGCGGCCATGGCTCATGGGCCCAGCCGCTCCGCGGCATGTGGGATCTTCCCGGACCGGGGCACGAACCCGTGTCCCCTGCATCGGCAGTAGGGTCCCTTTTAAAGTGGAGGGGTAACACTAGCAAGCCATTATTCCTCAGCATTGTTTATATACTTTATTTCTCCTCTTTGACCATTTTAAAAAGGTTAAAGAGAATTATTTTGCTGCTTACAAGTGACCTAGTAATTCTGCTAATATGTCAAAATAAGTGTACTTTAAAATATCCCACTTAAGAGGACAAGTGACTTAATGGTAGAAACCCAGCCAAAACATGTTGCTATTCTAGAAGGTTCTTTGGCTTGGGTCAATCAAGTAAGCTTGACATCACTTCTGCATCTCTGAGTACATTAAAAACTTATTAATTTTCAAAGAGGAGATGTGGGCCGAACTTGACCTTCTAAAGTGTCTTACAAGAAAGAGTTTTCCAAGTAGTTTCAGACTATAAACAGAAGTTTAAGAAGTTTGTTAAAAAACCTGTCCTTAAGTGCCCTCAGGTATTTTAAAACTGCTGTTTATGTATTCCTATTGATATGCTAATCACAAGTTGTTCTTCAATATTAGAGCATTTCCTCCAGAGAATTTGTACTGCATGTATTTGTTTCATTTAACTATACAGTAAAATAGTTCCTTATTTACATAGTGGTACCGACTCTTGCATCCAAAGTAGTCTGAGTTAGAGAGGCTTACTGAGTATTAAACACATTTAGGTCAAGGATTCACCATTTTGGAGAATCTGAAATCATTAGTTGCTTTCTCTGTGGATCACTGGGCACTAGAGAACAGGTGGCTCAGCGACGGAAGGGATGCCTTTAGCTTCACGTGTGGAATAATGGTCTCTCTCCCTATCCGGAGTGAGACATCCCTGTGGAGTCCGAAAGCTTAAAAAGTGAATGGATATTTCTAAGGACTGTCTAGAGTTTTTAATGCCACATGACTATAATGGAAATTTTTTTAGATCACTATGGATTTGAACCCTAGGTGGGCCTTTCAAAATTTCAAACAAATATCCCCCGCCTTTTTTTTTTTTGTGCCTCACCATGTGACATGCAGGAACTTAGTTCCCTGACTAGGGATCATACCCTCACCCCCTGCAGTGGAAGGGTGGAGTCTTAACCACTGGACCTCCAGGGAAGTCCCCAGAATCTGCTTTTTAATGAGATTCTCCAGATAATTTGTAGGCACATTTAAATTTGGGAAGCATGAAATCAGGCCACTTCATTGGCCCTGAGAACTGGAGACCACTTGATTAGGTGAAACACCTTTTCTAAATAAAGAGAAGGCATAAATCCAGATTCAGAATAGACTGGGTCCCTGAATGGACCATCTAGCCTCTGTGTTGAACTCTTCCTCTGGGAAGTGAGAAGGCGAAGGCAAGGCCTTGATGCCCACTGGTGGCTGACTTGTCACGTCCACAGAGATAAGTCACACACTTGGATCAGTGAAGGGGAGAAGGCAGATCTTCTTAGCTCTGGCGATAACCATGATGATGGAGCCTTACAGTCTTCAAGTGCAGAGTACATACAGACTGGCTGAGTATGTACAGAGACATTTGGCTGCTACTATGCCTTGGAGGTTTTCCTTGGAACTTTTATAAATTCAGTGATAGTCCCAAAACTCTGTCCTTTAAGATATTGCAGAACTTTCTCTGGTGCTGTTATATTTCATATTAAAATGAAATAAAAAGAACAAGAACATGAGAGTAAATTAATTCTATTCTTCTCAAAATAAAGATTCAATCAAATCACCTACTGGAAATATGAGAAGGTGATGCATAATGCAGTTTTTGTGTGAATACTTCATATGATTGATCACAGAGCATCTAAGATGGCTTTCAAGAGTTGAGAGATTTGTCACATGTTTTAGGGTGATGGGATAGAAGCTAGAATCATTCACACGCACATATACACACGCACATATACACACACCTACTTCTATATCTGCATGCATATATACAATGTACATACAAACACTCTTCCTATGGTTGTTGGGAATAGTAAATGAGATAATGTACATAAAGCATATACAGCACGTAATAAAGTATCCAGTAAGTGGTAATTATTATTATAAGAAGCAGCAGAGCAAAATGGTTAAGAGCATAGGCTTTGGCATTAGATCCCTTGAGTCTAGAATCTTGACTCTGCCACTTACTGGCTGTTCGACCTAGAGCTAATTGCTTAACCTTTCTGTACCTTGGTTTCATCTGCTGAAAAATAGGAATAATAATAGTACCTATTATTCATAAATTTCATATAGTTCATAAAGATTAAATGAGATGATACATGAAATGCATTTAGAAGAATTTAAAAATAAAATGAGTACTCAAAAAAAAAAAGTGTTAGCTACTTTCTATATACAGTACCGTCTTTATCTGGAGTCCCAGTTAAAGGATTGAGTTTCTTTAGACATTTTTTTTTTTTTAAAGGAACAGAACTTTAAGCTTTTTACATGGAAATCTTTCATTTTCTCCTGCTTATTTAATTGTAATAGTTAATTTTTCTCATCCCAATTGGATTTCAACAAGGAATAAAATCAAATATGATCTTGGGTGGTCTCGGCCTGCAGTGGCTTGAAGCAGGGTTTCCGTTGCTGGCCAGAGATTGAGGTTGGGCCGTGGCAGTGAGAGCACTGAATGCTAGCCACTAGACCACCAGGACCAGTGGCTAGTGACAAGGCCCTGGTCCTTCGGCTTTGCAGGAAAAAATTCCCACAAAGACGGAAAGTAGTGAAGCACGTAAAGTGTTTATTTGGAGGAAAAGTAGTACGTGTGGATAGACACATGGGTGAACTCAGAGAGAGAGAGAGCGCCATACCCTCGTGGTAGTTTGAATCACTTGTATGGGGCATTTCTTCTGGGCTTCCTTTGGCCAATCGTCTTGCTTTGTCTGGTTCTGAGTCCATATTTGGTTCATCTCAGGCTTCTCCCATGTGTGCACGTGCATCTCTTAGCCACGATGGATTCTAGTGAAGAGACCTATGGGTAGGTTGACATCACCTACTATGGGGTGGCACCCCCTCCCTTTTTGACCTTCAAGGAGCCTTTCTGTGTGTGTGTAGTTGGGAAGGTCTTCGAGAATGAGGAATATATGGTCTTTTTTATCTCTTACCTGGGCAGGGCTCACCTTCTCCCTCCTTGCTATTTTGGAGTATCTGTCCACAGGGGACGAGCTCCAGCTGCTCGGCCTGGGGCCCATCTATCTCCTGCCTCAAATCCCCCTTGAGAGACGTGAACCCCAAGAAATCTTTATTGGGAGAAAGAAGGGTGGAGGTCTGTCTTCTGTAGCTTCTTTAGACCGGTATGGGGCTCGTACACCCTACCTAGTGGGGTCACACAGCTCTCTCCCTGTCTCATTAAGGGGCCCAGGGTGACTTCTATGTTGTTATTCCAGTAGGATCTGTTCCGAGGAGTGGCTAGAATCTCTACATCACTGTCGTCTTGTCTGGGAAACCGTTCCTTAGAAAGAATACTTGAATCTGGTATTATTTAATCTCTTCAGATGTTTTACGGAACTCCTTCATTCTGGGAGTTGAGATTAGCTGTAAAGTAGCTCCAAAAAAATACTTCAGCATCCTGGGTCAGAAAGACCAGTTCCCTTTTCTAGATTCAGATTCAAAAATATGTACTGACTACCAGCTTTGTTCCAGGGGTTAAGAACATGACTTTGGGTCTAAGCAGACCTGAGTTCAAATCCTGATTCTTCTTATTACTAGCTACAATATTTTTGTCCAAATACTAGGTGAGGATGATGGTATAGCTAATATTGGCAGAGCTGAATGAAACAACTGAGAATCTTATTTACTCTCCTCAAAAATGTTTGCGGTAGTGTTGTGTTCTATGTCTTATTTGCTTTGTGGTTCTGTAAATGTTCATGAGAAATATATAGAATTTTCTTTGGGCAGCCCTTCTTGCAGATCCCTGGGAAAAATTTCATTGGTCATTAAAAACAACATAAGGCCTTCTTGCTTTGAGAGTAAGTAAATCCCTTCGCTCTAAGTTAACAACTCGAAGACATACAAGAGAAAAAAGAAGCCCTAGAATACTACTTTTTGAAGGTCCTGGATGCCACTGGCTGCTTCGAATTCAGCAATGGGTCTATGCTCTGGGGAGCTAAAGCATGCAAGAATGGATTGATTTCAAGTACTCGTGGGGAAAATATCCTTCCCTACCTCCAAAACATGACCGAAATGGAATGGATTTCTGGAATGTTAGACATACTGGGCCAGAAAATTATTCTGACTTTCCATCATCGTATTTTGACAGGGCCCCGGACAGGTAGTTTTGAGAAAATGTATCAAATTTGTGTTGAGCAAGGGTAAACAATCTAATCATGTGATGCTGCCTCTTGGGAATCAGGAGGTGGCTTCCTCCAGACCCTGGAATGATTAGTTTATGCCCCAAGGCTGTCTGACCCTCGTAAAATGATCCCGGCTGGATGGACTGGACTTGCTGATCTCATTTTTACATGAATGTCTTATTCTTGTGAGGAATCTTTATCACTTATCTGCTTCTGTCTGTACAATGCAAGACTTATGTAGGACCATTTCATGTGCCAGTAAAAGGAGATGCTTTGTTCCAACCAACAAATATTTCTTGCTCTCAACATTGTGACCTACTAATTCTGAAAAACAATTATGATATATGATTTAAAATGGAATTAAGCAATCAGACCATTATCCAAATTTCTAATTTTCCAAAAAGGAAACGTTGTTGCTACCATGAATGGGAAATCCATTATTTTTAATTACACTTTAATATGTAATACATACTTTTCAAATTAAAAATGTTAACCATTGTCCCATCACATCATGGTGTTATTTGGACCACCATACTTTAAGAAATATTATTGTCACCTGTGTTTTGAGGTTCACCAGCACAACAATACCAACTACCCAGGGTCACAGTGAGATTCTCATGGACCTAGGCTCTTACTTTTGCCTTTGTGGTCTCCTGACTCCATAAAAAACATTTTAAGTTAGATTTTACAATTTCCTTGGCATAAAGACAAATATATTAATATTATATATTAAAACATTTACTTTGACCAAAGAGTTAATTGTTTTCTTCTGATTTTAAAATTTGTAGGACATTTTTGTCAGCTGCAAAAAGCACTGTGGGTCCCAGGCGCTGTACCCACAGTGCCCTGTGGAGGAGTCGGCCTGTAACTATGCATCTCCTGATATCAAGAGGTCTGGGGGCTTCCTTCAGGGTGGTGGTGGGCAAACCACAAAAATGAAATATATTTGAAATCTTGTGTTTTAGCTTGAAAATTCGGGTGGATTTTGCCTTTTATACATTGGAATAGTTACTGTTGCTTCAACTTAAAATTATTTGAACTTAATTCTTACAGAAAGGTAAATTTTAAAAAGAGTTTTGTAGTTTCCCACCCCTGCTGGGCATAGCGTTACCAAACCAGGTTCATTTGCGCAACATGCAGCAAGCCAAAATGCAGAGATGCTGAGGTTTGCAGCAGAGAAAGGGTTTATTCACGAGGCAGCCAAGTGAGGAGACAAGTCTCAGGTCCGCCTCCCAGAAGGTGAAGGGCTCCGGATATTTATGAGATAAAGAAGCAGGGTGGCCTGAGGCATGGGGAGCATGGGGAAAGGTGACTGGAGATAAGAAAAAAGTGAGGTAATTGTCGTTCTGCGCAGGCACAACTAAGCTAGCTACTGGCTTCTTCGTGGGACGCATGTTCAGAATATGGTGGCCTTAGCACGCTCTAAGGGTAGAGTTTTTGGCCCTCTGACCTCAAAAAGTCACCTAGTGGATACTGGTGCTTGCCCAGTTAGAGGGTCAATGGTCCTAACCAGTCTTAACCAAACGGCCTGAGCTCAAACTGGACACAGTTGACTCCAAATTTCTGAAAAACAATTTGGGCAAACGTTTTATTGTTTAGGCTATGGGATGCTTGAAGGACTTGCACGTTTTTGTAAGAGCAGTTAAGGCAAGTTTGATCAGCGAAGGCAGATTACAGTTTATTATTTATTAATGGCTGACTGATGACTACCCTCATCAGTTTCTATAGGATGATGTGCCCCCCGGGAGTACATTGTCTCTGGTTTGGAAACCCAGGCATAAGGCATTTAAGGCTTAGAAAGCCTTTTTAAAACAAAACAAAACAAAACAAAACAAAACAAACCTATGGTCAAGGGTAGGAATTGGTTTATGATGGATTTATGTCAAAAACAAATAAACTACAGGTATTATCCTAATCTGTTGTGACCATAATCGGGTGATCTTAAGGTGAATAAAGTCCATTAGGATTCTTAGACGAGCCTAGAAGAATCTATAAAGCACTGTTTGGCTTCAAGCTCATTTGTAAGCACCTCCTTTCTTAGGGCCCCATGAGTGATTTAGACTCTTAGCTATTTCTGGCAAAGAGGAAGAACAGTCACTCCTGGTGACACTAAAATTCTTCTTTTCACCTGCTCCTTTTTAAGAAGTCATTTCCCTAGGTTTCCTTGGTATTTAGAGGAAGACGGTTTTTCTCTTTGTCCTCTCATTACTGTCTTATCCAGGACAGGCTATTATAAAAGCTTTTTGTTTGTGAGATCAGTTCTCTGATTTCTAACTTCCTCTCTCAAACCTAAATGCCACACTTGAAGTTCCCCCAAATTGCTGCTGCTCAGATGTCTTTGTATTGTATGCTAAATGCAAGTGTCTTTATTTAGGTACTTTGCTCTCTGGAAAGAAAATCCTAATGGGTCACCCAGTTTGCTGATTTCTCTGTAGGTGTGACCAGCTAAGTGCCACCATAATGGAGTTGAAACAAAGTCATTTGGGTCAGGAGCTCATTTGTCCCGAGTCTAACGGTAGCCTACAGGCTTCTCTTCTAATTTTTTTTGTGATAGCCCCTTCTCAGCCAAAGGCCAGCTTTGGGGCCACTGAGGACTTGAATACCAGGGATCTAGATACCACTTAGAACCAGCCTGACTGCCAAAGAGAAGAGACATACTGTGCTCTGTGTGATTGGTGCCTGAGATAGGATGTCTTGTTCTTTTCTCTCTCTCTCTTTTCTCCAGCAAGAACCAATGAATGAAGGGCATTATTATGACTCCAAAATCCAACTATGAGTCGCCCATAACATCTTAATCTCCTGAATTTGATTTCATCACCAAGCTCAGCTGACTCTACTTTCTTATTTCTTCTCAGTTCCCTCTTCTGTTTTCTGTCTCTACCACCCCTCTCCAGGTCCAGGCAATGCATATCCTCTCATCCGAGTGCCTGCAGTGGATTCTCCCCTGGAGTTATCCCTGCAGCCCTGCATTCCCACTGTGCAGCCAGACAGGTCATATGAAATGTTTACTTGACTCTGTCTCTCTCCACCTAAAAGCCTTCAAATGGTTTCCCATTTGATCAAGACCAAACTTAGCCTACAAGGCCCAGCATGATGTGACTACAGCTTCTTCTCCAAACTCAGTTTTCATTGCTTTGATTAATTAAGTTTTGGCTGCATTGGGTCTTCGTTGCTGCGCGCGGGCTTTCTCTAGTTGCGGCGAGCAGGGACTACTCTTCCTTGCGGTGCACGGGCTTCTCATTGCGGTGGCTTCTCTTGTTGCGGAGCACGGGCTCTAGGCACGCAGGCTTCAGTAGTTGTGGCACACAGGCTCAGCAGTTATGGCTCGCGGGCTCTAGAGCAGAGGCTCAGCAGTTGTGGCGCACGGGCTTAGTTGCTCCGCAGCATGTGGGATCTTCCCGGACCAGGGCTTGAACCCACGTCCCCTGCATTGGCAGGCGGATTCCTAACCATTGCACCACCAGGGACGTCCCTCATTGCTTCCTTTCAATACAGCAAACCCAATTTGTTCCTGCCCATCTCAAGGCCTTTGCATATGCTGTTCCTTCTTCCTGGAATGCTCCTTCTCCTCTTATTAACTCCTTCATGTCACTTCCTCAAAAAAAACCTTTCCTCACCCTCCAGAAGATCCCAGTCCCTGTTTTCGGTTCTCATACCCTACCCCTCCAAATCCTTCAGGGCGCTACACTCAGATTACGTGGCATGTATAGTGGAATAATGCCTTTCTCCTTTATCTGACTGCAAGCTCTGTGAGGACAGGGACTTATCTACTTTGCTCATCAATTATTCCCAGTAACTAGCACAGTACCTCATAAAGACTAGATGTTTAATCAATAAAAGAATAAGTAGAATGTAGTGCATAGATTATGTGCTTTGTATGTCCATGAATAAAGTGTGACACTTACATATTGGAGTCATCTGAAAAGATTTAATTATGGACCATATCTCTTACAGGGCAGAGGGTTATATAACATATTTTCAATGATTTTGCTTCACAAATGGTAAAAGAATCAATGTTTGGGGGCTTAAAAGAGTGGTTATTTATCTACAGTGGCTCGATTCTGCAGAGATTGTTAAGCTTTTAGAGGAATTAGTGATCAACTGTGTCAAGCGTGGGCTGACCGCAGTGCCTTTGTTCCTGCTGTCCCATCTGCCTGGAATCTCCAGATACCCCTGCTGCTTGCTCCTTCACTTCCTCCAGGTCTCTGCTCAAATGTCATTTTATTAGGGGCCTTCCAGACCACCTCTCAGAAAGTAACACCTCACACTCTGGGCCTCCTATTCATTGTTCTCCTTACTGTGTTTAATTTTTTCTTCCATAGCAATCATCATTAATCTGCCATTCATTCATTCATTCATTTCAGTCTCTGTCCACTAAACTCTTCCTTGAGGATAAGGACTCTGTTTAGTGAGTACTCTATCTTAGCATCTAGATCAATGCTAGATACCTAGAAGACATCGAAAGCATTTTTTTTTTTGCGGTACGCGGGCCTCTCCCTGTTGTGGCCTCTCCCGTTGCGGAGCGCAGGCTCCGGACGCGCAGGCGCAGCGGCCATGGCTCACGGGCCCAGCCGCTCCGCGGCATGCGGGATCTTCCCGGACCGGGGCACGAACCCGTGTCCCCCTCATCAGCAGGCGGACTCTCAACCACTGTGCCACCAGGGAAGCCCCGAAAGCATATTTTTTGAATACATGAATGATCATGGTAAAGAAAACCTCAAAATTTTATTCCTTTGTTTCTAAGGAATAAGGAAGGAAAAAATAGTCCACTTTCATTTTTGATCTCTTTACGCCCTTCACGAAAAACTGCGTCTTCTCGGGTTTTCTCTTTGCTGATGCAGGAAAGGCAACTCTGGGTTTTCAGGTGGGCGCAAAGGTCGAGTTCCCGCCCCCCACCAGATTGTGTGCCCCATTTCGTCTCCTGACAGTCTGTTAGAAATCTCTAACTCTTAAAGACTTCTGTTTGTCAGATTTCTTCATGAGCCTCAGATACAATATAAACACACACTTTTGCCTTGTGGCTAAAGTAAAAGAACTTAGGATATTTTCACCTAAAAAATAGCAGCTTGCTCTTCATTAAGCGGCAGCCTACTGCCTGCTCCTGTATTCAGTCCTCCCGGCAAGAAATATAACAAAGGAGGAGGCTGGTGGTCACAAGCCAGGACATTGCAGGGTTCATTAATTACTTGGAAAATGGTGCCTGGGTTGCAGCCAGAATCCCAAACAAAGAAAGGAAATAGCTCCTGTTCTCGAATTGACAAGTTGTTGAGTGAGGTAAGAATGAAAATCATTTGGGTAAGTTAAGAAGGGAAAAAATCGGATGGAAGCAGTACTTTTGTTCAAGAACAAGGATACAATCAAGACATATTCCCAGCCCCAAGGGGGTTGATTCATATCAGTCGAGACCATGGAAATCATTATCTGCTCCTGGCCGTGAGACGAATTCATTATCTCTAATAAAGGGATTGGGAACTCCAATTTAGGAAAAGTGTTGATGGTGTCAGAGCTGGGGCCCAAGTACATGATATCTGTACAAATGAGTTATTAATCTCAGCAGCTTCTATATTGGTTGGATCTTTATGGCAACTATGTTGTAAATATACAGAGTTAAATATTCTTACATAAAATAGTATCCATAATTTTGGTAAGGCTAATAATCCTAAACCATCTTAGCAAATTTGTTGTAATAAAATGGGGATAGTTTCAAGTAGGAGTCAGTTAAGAAAAATGAGAATTTCTTAATGTTGATGTGGAAAGAGATGATGAAGAAAAATATATTTAGTGGGTTAAGTAGTGGAATTTTGTTGTGATTATATTTGGGGGCAATGTTCGCAAAACTCAGGCGTTGGCTTTTATAATTCTGAGCTGTGCAAAATACAAAGGAAGGTCTGGTCATCTAGTACTTGCCTGAAATGAGGCCATCAGTAATTCCTTTCTCGGGTGTGATTTACACAGTTTTTAGTACTGATTGGCCATAATATAAAACTGTTGCATTAGAAAAAAAAGAAAATGAAAACACACACACAGACACACACGCCACCGCCACCACCACTATCACCACAAAACCCCTACACCTTCTTGTGGCTGTTTCATAACCTACAAAAAATATAAAGCATACTTGTTTATTCAAAGAGGGAGCTACTTTTGGAGTTTGCAGGCAATCTCAAGGTCAAGCCCTTTGGGAGGAGTTGACGAAAACTGCCCACTGAAGGGTCATATGTTTAACTTTCCTGACATGTGAATGCAAAGTGAAAATTAAAATTGTGCTGTAGTCATGCAGAGAGAAATGCAAACGGTCAAGATTCAGGCATTAAAGGAGAATTGTTTGGTTTGAGGGTTCTTATTTTGCATTGGGGGCTTGGAGGAGTTGAGAAACGAAATAGTACTATTTCTAGGAAGAGGCAAAGACTGAGAACTGAATTGAGTAATGGGGGAGGAAGGAAGAAACACACTTAGTTTGAAATGTTGATTTCTGCTCAGACCAGGCATGTTGAAAGCTTGGTCTGAAAATTGGTTGGGCAGATTCATGTGACAAAGGGGCTGCCCTTTCCATTTTACTGAAACGAGTGAGGCTTGTTTAAACTCATTTGTGCCTTTTGAGTAAACCACCAAACAATTTCTTAAATAGCTGACTTGGTTGTGGTGAGATACTGGGTCTGAGATACAATCAGAATAATCATTGAAGAAAAAGACTAGAAGTCCCGATTATGATACATAACTCTAGGCGACCCTTGGAGAAGCAGGAGAAAATAGGTGCAGTATAAATGATCTCTAATGGAAACCATGCAGCATGCACAGTCACGGTGCCCATCAGTCTACAGGTTGGCTCCAAAGAATCTGCAGAACAAGGCTTAAGTGAAACAAGGCTTTGTTTCAAAAGGGTGGAAAGCGGGTGTGGTGATAGTCATTACTACTGTTCATCCCCCCATTCTCGGTATGCGGTGGTTCTCACATGTCCTCGTCACCTTGTCGGTGGGTGGGGCTATGTGACTAGTTAATGACCAGTGAGTTGTGGGCAAAAGTGATAGAGTGGAGCATTTAATTACTGGTCTCGGTGCCTTCAGACTTCTCTTTCCC
>NW_006791811.1:2833122-2869372 GCF_000442215.2 Lipotes vexillifer
TTTCCCTTGGTCAAGGTGACCAACAACCTTAGAGATGGTGGATGCTCAGTGAGCCTCAGTGTTTTGATTTTTAATTAAATGAAGTTGGTATTTTATTCGGTTTTCATTAGTTTTCCCCTAATGTCCATTTTCTGTTCCAGGATCCCAGGCAGGATACCACATTACATTCAGATGTTATGTCTCCTTAGGCTCCTCTTGACTATGACAGTGTCTCAGAGTCTCCTTGTTTTTGATGCCCTGGACAGCTTTGAGGAGTGCTGGTTAAGCAGTTCATAAGATGCCCCTCAATGGTCTGATGTTTTTTCCGTGATTAGATTGGGTTTGGGGTAGCAAGATCACGGAAGTAAAGTACTCATCACATCATCTGAAGGGTCACACAATCAAAATGACTTGTCCTTGTTGCTGTTGACTGTCATCACCTGGTTGAGGTTCCTCCAATGTACATTTACTCCCTTTGTTTCCATGTTGTCCTTTTTTGGAAGGACATCACAATGCCCGGCCCGCATTTAAGAAATGGGGACTTGTACTCATCCTTGAGCACAGAGTATCAGCATACATTATTTAGAATTATTCTGCACAGGGGATTTGCCTTTCCCCCTGACATTTATGTATTTGTTCATTTATTTAGCTCAGTATGGACACACGGATATTTTTATGTTTTGAGTTATACGCAAATACAACCTTATCTATTTTGTTGCTCAAACTGTTCCAGCTTTGGCCATTGGAAGCTCTCAGTAGTCTGCTGTGTCTCTTTGGCACAAGACACCATTTTTTTAGGAGGGGAGCATTTCCTTTCTTTCTGGCACCACAAGATAGTTCAGAGCGCCTGCAGTATGCAAAGCCTTTCTGTCAACCTGTAAAAAAACCCATGCATTCTCATTAAGAAAACAAGACTCTATCAAGCTAATGAGATTCTAGAGTTGTTTGTTTCAAAGTGTAATGTAGATCAGTAGTTCTCAAACACTCAGGTATTTCTGGGTCCAGCAGCATCAGTATCAGTTGGGAACTTGTTAGATATGCATGTTCTCTGGTTCACCCCTTGATATAATGAACAGAAACAGATGGGGACCCAACAGTCTGTGTTTCACAAACCCTCCAGTGTATTCTGATGCACTCTGAAGTTCAAGAACCTCTGATCCAGACTACATGAATTTTGTGGATGGCAACATAAAAGACACAAACTCAGTGACTCTTTTGGTTGTCTTAGATTATTGTATGTTGTTCCAAAGCAAACCTTCAAAAACTACTCTAAACCAAGGTGGTTGGTTTTCTTCATACGGAAGATGCAAGAAATCTTGAAAATATGCTGATGTGAAGGAATATTTCTTAGAGATGGGGTACCAGGGCTTGCTGGGCACTGTGTCCATTTTAGAGACCTCAGAAGCAGCTCTGTTAATAACTTCAGGAATTCCTCCTGATTAGGGTCAAATAAGATGGTGGATTCAACAGTGCTTGGTGAACCGGAATGAATATCTGGGATTATTTTTGTGTTGGGTCTCTCCTCCACTAGATTTTAAGCACCATAAGGATAAAGACTTTGTTTGGGTTGTAGCAATCACCAGTGCCTAGAACAATGCCTGGTCTATACATGGATGAACTCATTGAATGTTTGTGGAATAATCACATTATTTTTCAGTCTTTTGTTTCCACATTATACCTTAGGATTCCTACCTCATCTGCACACCACCTGTACTGTTCTATTAAGTTTTTTAAGAATTGAGGGAGAATTTACATACAATGAAGTATACAGTTCTTCAGTGTACACTTTAATGAGGTTTGACAGATTCATCTATAGTGTACTAATTTTCTTGAAGTTGGCAGTTTTATTCGATTTACAACTGTATCAATAGCCATGAACTCGTTGTTTTGTAATCTGTGTTATATATTTTCTAGTCAACATTGAAATCAATGCATATTTATTAAAAGAGAAATATTAATCCTAATATTACCCGAAGCGCCCACTCACCTAAGCCATTTTGAGCAGCATTGCAGAGAAAGGATTGTCTACTGCAATGTGAAACTTCAAGTACCGGCTAGTGGATGGGGAACGTTTGAGTGCAGTGTGGCGTCATGGCAGATTGGGCTCCTGCAATCCCCTTGGCATAGCCTGAATTGTCAGAGAAATCTCTGAGTCTGTTGTCTCAATGAAACAACATGTTTGATACACCGGACTGGAGACACCTCACGTACTTCCATCTACCTCTTAAACAGCTTTCTTCATTCATCCATCTATCTTTCTTGATCCAACTTTTGTTCTGCCTTTAGGAGGACAACTTTTGTTTCTGAATCTGTAGTTGTTTTTTTTTTATTTTAAAAGACCACGGGTCTTTATGCCATTGTGATGAGAGGGACAAGGGAGGGGCTTTTGGACCGAAGGAGGGATTGTTTCCATTGGACTGCCTGGTTATTTCTTTCATGATACCTTTGGAAGAAGTTGACTGCTTTGGAACAGTTTGGCACATTCTGAAAATTAATTTGCTCCGTAGTCATCTTTGGTACACCAGTCACATGTAGGCTCTGTATAGGCACTCCAGGACTGTCCTTAGGGAGCTGATAGCCTTTTGGGAGAAAGGAGTAGAATCTGCAAGTAAGTATAATTAAGAGAGCATAACGTCAGGCATTCCAGAAGACTTGAGCTGTGTGCCATGTGATCAGGCTGTACTCTGTTCACTAGCTTGAAATAAGATGGGAGTAAATTAAAATTCGAATAGTATTCATCTTGTTTTATTAAATTAGGCTTACTGGTAACCACAGGCTAGTAATTCAGAGCCCAGTGCCCGAAAAACTTGAGCCAAGTGCTGTCAAGAAGCAGTTGTGTCTGCTTTAATATGTGTTTGCAACAAGAAATTTACTGAGTTTTCATATTATAAAAGTAATATATGCTTGTTGGTGATATGTTAGAAATTTAGAAATATGCAGAAAAATATTTGTGAAAAACCTTAATCATTCATAATTCAACTGTTATTGCTGGTATTTTTTTAAAAAATGTGTTTTCCGGGGCTTCCCTGGTGGCACAGTGGTTGAGACTCCGCCTGCCGATGCAGGGGACACGGGTTCGTGCCCCGGTCCGGGAAGATCCCACATGCCGCGGAGCGGCTGGGCCCGTGAGCCATGGCCGCTGAGCCTGCGCGTCCGGAGCCTGTGCTCCGCAACGGGAGAGGCCACAACAGTGAGAGGCCCGCGTACCACAAAACAAACAAACAAAAAATGTGTTTTCCCATAGTTAGGATCATACTGTGTGTAAATCTTATAACTTTGTAAATATTATAAGCATTTTCTTATGCCGTCAGTATTCTTTATAGTATTTTGATGGCAGAATGTGAGCCCATTGCGTGTATCTGCCATACTTTAACAGTTTTATTATTCATTCCAATTTCTTGCTGTCACATCTTTGAACATAAATCTCTATGAATTTTACATGATTTTTGTATATAATTATATAAAAATATTTCTAGATAAAACTAGGCAAAGGCCAATTAATACTGCCAAGCAAGGCAAGCTGGGAGGGTCTGGAATTCATCCCATGAGCTGGTGTGTGGCAACAAACACACCTTGCAGATGCTGCCAGGAAGCTTAAGTCTGGTGGTCAAGGCGTACAATCTGAAAATTACAACAGACCTGATTCTGGTTGTCACCTGGCATTAGGGGATCCAGAAAGCTTGCAGACCATCCCAAGTCCTCTTAGATGGTCTTAAGACTGGGCAAGAGGGAGTAAGTATCAGGAGGTCAAGTGGGAAGCAACGTGACCATCAGTCAGCCTGGGATTCAGCTGAAGGACCTCAGTCTCATCAACCCACAAACATTATTCAGGGCCTACTGTGTACCAGGCACTGTGCTGGGAGCTTGGGAAACCTCAGTGGACAGACAGACACCAATCTCTGCCTTCATGAAACTTACATTCTAGTGAGGAAAATCTTCCTTGGACAGGCACTGACAAAAGCAAGGTGGAACTCTGGTTCTTGAGGAACTAGAATATTGAGTGTATTCCAAGGGAGTCTCAAGTACGGGGAAGGAACAGAGCTGATTATCAGAATGCACAAGGCCACAGCCAAACTCACAGCAAGGGTGACTTATCATTGAGTCACAGAAGAGACACCTGAAAGTGCACCTTTCTGGTCTAAGGTCACATTGGACTAAACAATGAGCACCTGCCTCAGCCTGCAAATGGGGGTCCAGTGCTGGCATCTGGATGCCAATAGCTGGTTATGGGAGATGGAAGTTAGTGCCAATGACTAAAGTGGAGAATTCAGAACTGTGTTACAGCGTCTAGCTTCCTGCCTGGCGTGTATCATAGTAGGTTTTGAATGAAGTGTTGTTGAAGCAAATACGTGAATTTAGGAAAAAAGAAAGATTAGCAATATGGGCGAGGCATGGAAGAAAGAAAATAAGACTAAAATATAGTCGTTAGGAGTCTGGGTTCCAGAGTCAGACAATCCTAGGTTCAATTCTTAACTCTTCCATTTTCAAGGTCTTTGAGATTTGAACTCATTACTTAATATCTCTGAGTCTCAGTTGCCTCATCTGTCAATTGGGCTAGTAATAGTAATACTAACCACACTTTAGGATTGTGAGGCAGTTCTTATAAAGAGCCAAGCATATTTCTTGGCACACAGTAAGTGTTCAATAAATGTTAGCTACTAAAAACAACAGTAATAATTTTTTTAATGAATGGTTTTTGAGGGGATATTATAAATATATTACCCATTCTGTGGTGAGGTCCAACTTTCTTTCTTTTTCTTTTTTTTTGCTGTACGCGGGCCTCTCACTGTTGTGGCCTCTCCCTTTGCGGAGCACAGGCTCCGGACGCGCAGGCTCAGCGGCCATGGCTCACGGGCCCAGCCGCTCCACGGCATGTGGGATCTTCCCGGACCGGGGCACGAACCCGTGTCCCCTGCATCGGCAGGCGGACTCTCAACCACTGCGCCACCAGGGAAGCCCCCAACTTTCTTTTTGATCAGTATCCTGACCTTAGAAGATGGAGAAACGTTATTGTTTCTGTAGAGAAGATGAGCTATGATGGAATTTGATGCACACACACCTCTGTACATCACCTGTTATTCCTACTGAAATGAGAGCTTCTCCCAGCTTAGAGATGAGGCAAGGAAAAGTAGAAGGATTAGCATGTGTGATATTATTCAAAAATTAATTGTTGGTTGCTTGAACATGAAAGACGTGGAGGGGGAAGCCACATGATACATGTATCTTCCTTCAATCACATTATGATAATAATTACAGAAAAATGGGTCCATATAGGAGAACCTGGTTGAAGAGGCAGATTAAGCTGCTAAATGGCTTTATTGTTCTCTCTTGTGGGAACAACATCTCTCCCTTCTGATCAGGCTAGGATGGTATAAAAGAAAAAAAGACCCAGAGCTAGGGTCACTATTTATTAATGTTGTATTTTGGTTTGGATTCCGCTCGTTGAAACAGTGTTGATCCCGAGGGCATTTTTAACTTCTCACATTGGGAAGAGTCTAGGAATCTTTGTTTGCACAGAATATCTTGAGAAAATATTTCTAGAAGTGAATCAAATGGCCAGGCATTTCCTTTGAGCAGGTGATTTTCTACCTTTGACTCCTGAGGAACTTGGGCCTGGATAAGAATTCTGTTAGGAACGATGCTATCACAGAAGATGCAGTAAGGCAGGGTGAGAGGTATATGTAATTGGCATCTGTTTTTATGGGTAGGGAACACTTAGGTGGGAATAGGGAGCTGAAGTTTCACTGAAAGTTTTGCCCACTCCAAACTCCAGATTGACATATGCGTTGTACCATTCACAGCAACATGGATGGACCTAGAGATTATCATACTAAGTGAAATAAGCAAGACAGAGAAAGACAAATATCGCTTATATGTAGAATCTGAAAAAAAAAAAGATACAATGAACTTATTTACGAAACAGAAATAGACTCATAGACATAGAACACAAAGTTATGGTTACCAAAGGGGATAGTGGGGTGGGGAGAGATAAATTAGGAGTTTGGGATTAGCATGTACACACTACTATATATAAAATAGGTAACCAACAAGGACCCACTGTATAGCACGGGGAACTATACTCAATGTTTTGTAATAAACCATAAGGGAAAAGAATCTGACAAAGAATATATACACACACACATATATGTGTGTGTGTGTGTGTGTGTGTGTGTGTGTGTGTGTGTGTGTGTATTTATATCACTGAATCACTGTGCTATACTCCTGAAACTAACCTGACGTTGTAAGCACCTATATTTCAATTTAAAAATAAAAACAAGAAATATGGCATTGTAGCTGTCTCTGCACCAATAGGATGCCCAGATTTAAACTGTTCGTACATACATGTATGCCCCTGTGCCCGGTGTTGCTGTGTCTCCATTCATCCTTTGGACTCCGTGTCCCTTCCTCACGCTTGCGTATCGGCGGTCTCTGGCCGCCTCCCAGCTCAAAACCTGTTTCTGTTCTCCCCCTTCCTAGGACTTCCTCCATGTAGGCAGCATGGTGTGTCCCTCTGTTCTCACCATGAGGCTGCCATCCTTCTCTCGATCCAGTTGAAGGGGTATTTGTGTCTTTGTTGTTGTTTTTCTTCTTAGGAGCCTTCTGCCTTGGCATAAGGTTGTCGTGGATGGACTCCTGATAAGTCAGGCTCCCCCTGGAGCTGTAATAACACTGGTCTCCTGTAGTCATATTAACCTTTATGCAGCGCTGGCACATTCTCTTTCCCGTTTGACTGGCACAAAGTGCTCTGAGGTGGGCAGTACGTACTTTATTATTCCCATTTTATAGAACAGGAAACTGTCTTAGAGCAGTGAGGTCACGACTGCTGGAAGGGATGGAGCTGCTTTAGAACCGGAGGCTCTCCCAGGCAGGGAGGGGGCCCATGCTTCTCATCCCTGTGAGGGTTTCAGTGAGCATGAGGCCATTAGAATCAACAAAAAGGAATTCTGGGGACTTAGTTTGATACACTGCCCTGGAGCACAATCTCTATTCCTGCCCCAATTTGCTGTCCTTAAACATGATAATATGTTCAGGCACACCTCATTTTATTGCACTTCTCAGATATTGCGTATTTTACAAATTGAAGGTTTGTGACAACCCTGCATTGGGCACCATCTTCCCAACAGCACTTGCTCACTTCGTGTCTCTGTGTCATATTTTGGAAATTGTCTCAATATTTCAAACTTTTTCATTATTGTTATATTATGATGATCTGTGATCAGTGATCTTTGATGTTACTATTGCAAAAAGATTACGACTCACTGAAGGCCCAGTGAGTTGATGGTTAGCATTTTTAAGCAATGAATTATTTTTTAATTAAAGTATGTACTTTTTTTAGACATAAAACTATTGCATACTTAATCGACTAAAGTATAGTGTAAATATAACTTTTATATGCACTGAGAAACCAAAAAATTCATGTGACTCACTTTATTTTGTTATTTGCTTTTTTGCGGTGGTCTGGAACCAAACCCACAACATCTCTGAGGTATGCTTGTGTTTTGGTATTGTTTATAGCTGTAGAACTAGAAAATTTGACTCAGAGATGCATCAGAGTTGGTTGGTAAGTCCCCTCAAACTTTCTGTGTGTCTGGAAATCCCAGGGACATTTATTAACTGACTCTGCCTATCTCTAACGCAGAGCCCTGACCTGAAAATAAATCATAAAATGTATGTCATCAGGTCCCTTGGAGAAGCCTACAGGCTTGATTCTTGGAGAGTCTTTCAGGTCTGTACTCAGAGCCATATGCTTATTTTTTATTATTTTTTATTTTTTAATTTTTTTGTGCGGTACGTGGGCCTCTCACTGTTGTGGCCTCTCCCGTTGCAGAGCACAGGCTCCGGACGCGCAGGCTCAGCGGCCATGGCTCACGGGCCCAGCTGCTCCGCGGCATGTGGGATCTTCCCGGACCGGGGCACGAACCCGTGTCCCCTGCATCGGCAGGCAGACTCTCAACCACTGCGCCACCAGGAAGGCCCCCATATACTTATTTTTTAAGTAATTACAGACGCTTGTAGCTGGTTAAACAGCAGATTACAGCGGCTGGCGTGGTGGGCCGTTTGAGGGGAGCACAGAGACAACTGTAACATCCCTGAGAAGGAGGAAGATGGATAGAAAAACTGTGAATATGAAATACAGACCTAAGTTTTAAAGAAAAACATGTAGTTGAATGGTATGGGCAACACGACTCAGTTTTTCCGCAAGAAAATGGTTAAGAACTCTGAGGAGTCGGAGAAGTGTTTAATTCGTCTTAGAAATATTCCATGAAAAACAGAGGAAAACAAAAAACTATTTTGTCAATTTTGAATATTAATCAAAATGTATTGGAGAAATCTAAATGAGTAATGTAGCTTTACTTTTCACTAAAAATATTCGGTTTCCCAAAGAAGGCACATGCAATCCGTAAGCACATGTAAAGATGCCCAACATCAATCATCAGGCAAATTCAAATTCAAATTGCGGTGAGGTGTACTCTGCACCATGCGTATGACTAAAATGAAAAAGACTGACAATATCAAATGTTGACAAGGATATGTAGCAACCGGAACTCTTATACATTGCTGGGAAGTATGTAGAACGATACAGCCGCTTTCAAAAACACCTTTGGCAGTTTCTTACAAACTTATTCATACACTTACCGTATGATTAGGCAAGTCTACTTGTAGGTATTACCCAGGAGAAACACAACCCATGCTAACAGAAAGATCTGTATGGGAATGTTCATAGCGGCTTTAGTCATAATAGCCAAAAGCTGGAAACGATCCCAGTATCTATCAGTTGGCGAATGGAAAAACGATCTGTGGTACATCTAAGCAGCAGAATACTTCTCAGCAATGAAAATAAACAAACTGATACATATTGATACAACAACACAGATGAATCTCAAAATCTTCATGCTAAGTGAAAGAAACCAGTCTCCAAGGCTATATACCCTGTGATTTCATTTCTATGACATTCTAGAAAAGGCAAAACTATAGAGATGGAGAAGAGATCACTGGACTAGGATTACGGGAGAGGATTTGACTACAAAGGATCATGAGGAATTCTGGGGGGCCGATTGTCATGGTGGCTACATAACTATTTGGGCTGGCCAGAAAGTTCATTCGGGTTTTTGGTAGCATCTTACTGAAAGACCCGAACGAACTTTTTGGCAACCCAATGTGTACATTTGTCAAAACTCATCAAACTGTACACTTTTAAAAAGTGAGTTTATCATATATATATAAATTATATGACAATTTTTAAAAATAAAAAATTTTGGAAACTGAATTACTAAATCAATAGAAAATCTACATATTTTCTTATATTTGTCTAGATTTTTAACAAAATTTTATTTCATGCCAATGTTGGCCAGGTGCCGTGCTTGCCCCTAGGGATAAAAATCTCAATAAAACGTGACCCTGCCCTGGCTACTTTTACCTGAGTTCCGGAGTCCCTTTTGCATTAGGGAGATTCCCCAGTATAACCCAAGTTTATATAAGGTTGCTAGTGACTGGCTTTTATTTATTTATCTTGCATCTGTTTTATTTTATTTTTTTAAATTAATTTTTTATTGGAGTATAGTTGATTTAAAATGTTGTTTAGTTTCTACTGTACAGCAAAGTGAGTCCGTTATACATATACATATATCCACTTTTTTTTAGATTCTTTTCACATATAGGTCATTACAGAGTATTGAATAGAGTTCCCTGTACTATACAGTAGGTTCTTATTAGTTATCTATTTTATATATAGTAGTGTGTGTATGTCAATCCCAATCTCCCAATTTATCCCACCTCTCTTTCTCCCTTGGTGACCATGTTTGTTTTCTACATCTGTGACTCAATTTCTGTTTTGTAAATAGGTTCATTGTGACTGGCTTTTGGAAGGAGAACATTTTTGAGGGGACATGTTATCAGTCATCTCTGTCTCTAAAAATTAGACTCAGAAAGTCACCTCAAATGATAGTGATCTGTTGTGAGCAGTAGTAGAGTAATTCGTTATCAGAGGGGTTGTGACAGTGTATGGTAAAACATCAGGCATCAGTTATTCAACTGAATAGATCAACTATTCACGACACAGGTTTTAAAATCTAATACAAGCTATGTTCCCCATCATACTTTGCTTCTTCCTAAGGAAATTTTTGGCATGTTAGAGGCCCAGTAACAATATGGTGCTGTTAGACTTGGTGAGTAAACAGCAGCACCTGCTCAGGCCTTCATGGGTCTGTCCCCCACCCCATCCCCACTACCCCTCTCTCTTTTGGCAGCCTTAGTTAATCTGGCAGTTAGTTAATCTGTAAAAGAAAGAAGAAGGAATGGCCGGAACGTGGCTCGATGCTCGA
The DNA here is from genome assembly GCF_000442215.2 of Lipotes vexillifer. Lineage (NCBI taxonomy): Eukaryota > Metazoa > Chordata > Mammalia > Artiodactyla > Lipotidae > Lipotes > Lipotes vexillifer. Next base: position 2,843,424 of record NW_006791811.1, read on the forward strand.
CTGTATTTAGAAGGCTCTTCCACACTGCACTTGAATGTCATATTTTTGAGATCCTTGCAGGGCAAGGCTTTTTCCGGATGCCCCAGTGTGACCATGCATCAGCCCTTTGGTCTGAAAAATCTCTGGTGCCCACAGGTCCTAATGGAATTGAACTGCGTTCTGTGCACCTTCTGTTCTCCATCATCCTCCTTTACCTCCCCGTGCACCTCTGCCAGTATTCTACTCCACTCACCCCATCTCCTCAGAGAGGGGCCCTCCGTTCCAAACAGTCACAGTGGAGGGGTTATGTGTGTGGAGAGAAAGACAGACCCACTGAAACAGCAAACAGGCTGCAGGCTGCTTGGGTGATCTTTCTAAAAGGCAACTCTGACACCATCCTTCCAGTTCTTAAAACCCTTCTCATTTTGGAAATCCAAGCCCTGCTGTGGGTCCTCGAGTTCAACCCCTGTTCCTCTTCCTCGCTAGCACCTGCTGCATTAGTTATGCTAAACTACTTGTATCTTCTCAAAAGCACCTTGACACTGACTCTTTGTTTGCATGGAGGGCCTTCTGTCTGAAATGCATCTTTTTTTGTTGTTTGTTTGCTGTACGCGGGCCTCTCACCGTTGTGGCCCCTCCCGCTGCGGAGCACAGGCTCCGGACGCGCAGGCTCAGCGGCCATGGCTCACGGGCCCAGCCGCTCCGCGGCATGTGGGATCCTCCCGGACCGGGGCACGAACCCGCGTCTCCTGCTTCGGCAGGCGGACTCTCAACCACTGCGCCACCTGGGAAGCCCTGCATCTCTTCTTTTTGTCTTCTAGATGAATTTCCAGTCGGCCTTGAGGTGAAACTTAAACCTCTCCTTTTCTTCCCTGACCTCTTGGGCCTCTTTCCTGAGGAGGCAGTCAGTCACCTTCCCTTCCCTGAGCTCCGCTGTGTATCTCTGATATAGGATTTATTAGACTCAGCGCTAATGGTGTGCTTATATGCTTTTGTCACTATTCTTTGATTTTCTTGAAGTTGTCATTTTGTTCAAGACATCACTGAATAAACAGTGATAAAGGAAATGAACCCATTTGACATCAGAAGTTACAGGAAGGAGCTAATAATACCCTGTACCCAGGGACAGATAAGACAACTGATACTTTATTTTCCCAGGTGCAGCTGTCCAGACAGGGACATGTTACCCTGGGTGCAGAGGAAGTAAAATCATATTATTAACTAACTTCACCTTCGCCTAACATTTACCAAGCTTGTGCTGCATGCCAGGACCCATGAAGGACATTTTCAAATTCAAGATCTCATTACAACCTCCTGGTAAGCTTGTGAAGGATGTCTTGTTATCCCCATTTTACAGATAGGGAAACTAGGACTTAGAGGGCCTAGGTGACAAGGCCAAAGCCAAGAGAGGTAAAAGCTGAGTCTGGACCAGAGGTTGTGGGTCTGTCAAGATCTACTTCTTTGGCAGAGTTTTTAATGCCATATATGCCTTCTTTTCTCTTGGCCCTGTGCTGGGCTCAGGCTTTTGGGTTTGGAGCTTCTGATGGACCTTGTGAAGTTCCTCTCTAGTTTGTGGAGGTGGGGCGGGTTTCTTTGGGGAGGAGGCACTGATGCTTGAGTGGTCCAGGGAGTGATGATGGTTGTAATGGTGGAGATGGTGTGGGGGAAGAAACAAGACCATGGCACTGGAAGACTTGCTCTCAGGCTCCAGGAGGACTTCTGGGTTGTCCGGCTCAGTCAGCCAGGGGAGGAAAGGGGATGGCAATTAAAAGACAAACACACTGCCCCAGGGTAAAAATTACCTTTGGCAGGAGAAGTCCCCTGTGTCGTATCTCTCTTGTAACTGAGCATGGGTGCAAGGGGGAAGGGCACTACATGGGGCCTTTGTAGAATTTCCCCAGTCTAAAGAATTGAGGAAAGCTTTGAAAGACCTTGCAGGAGGATGGGGCTTGGGAAAAAAAAAAAAAAGGATGGGCTTGCCAGGCAGGTAATTCTAATAAGTAAAACCTGTCAGTCTTCTCAGTCAAAGGGGGCTTGGCTACTCATTTCCCACTAGTTATTGCTGTGGGAATTTCGGCACAGTGTTGTCAGATCTTACGATTTTTTGGAGAGAAGCCAGATTTCATGTTAACTTTCCAAATGATTAAATTTGGATTTAAAATTAAAAAGCACAGGGAACTCTACTCAATATTCTGTAATAACCTATATGGGAAAAGAATCTGAAAAAGAATGGAATCACTTTGTTGTACACCTGAAATTAACACAACATTGTAGATCGACTATACTCCAACATAAAGTAAAAATAAGTTAAAAGTTAAATTAAATTACATTAAAAAGAGACTCCATCCTCCTCCCTACCCTCCCTCTTGTCAAACAAAAGGTCTTCAAGAATGTCACTGCTGAATGATTCTTATTTCTATGGAACTCACCTGCATATCACAGATTACCAGCACTATATATACCTCCCATCCAATATTGCTTTCCTTTGCAAATAACTCCTAGGGAAACAAAAACCCCAGCTGAGGTTTTTCCAGCATCATCATAGACAATATCCAGCTATCTCTGTCTGTGTTTCTTTTGCTGGGAATAGTCTTGGGCCAAATTCTGTAATACTATATGGGAAAAGAATCTGAAAAAGAATGGAATCACTTTGTTGTACACCTGAAATTAACACAACATTGTAGATCGACTATACTCCAACATAAAGTAAAAATAAGTTAAAAGTTAAATTAAATTACATTAAAAAGAGACTCCATCCTCCTCCCTACCCTCCCTCTTGTCAAACAAAAGGTCTTCAAGAATGTCACTGCTGAATGATTCTTATTTCTATGGAACTCACCTGCATATCACAGATTACCAGCACTATATATACCTCCCATCCAATATTGCTTTCCTTTGCAAATAACTCCTAGGGAAACAAAAACCCCAGCTGAGGTTTTTCCAGCATCATCATAGACAATATCCAGCTATCTCTGTCTGTGTTTCTTTTGCTGGGAATAGTCTTGGGCCAAACTCTTGGTAAACTCTTTCTTTGTCTCAGCCATCTTGCCCGTATTACTCCAATTTCAGTGGGTTTTGTTTGAATAGATGCACCTGGCTTTTGGTTTAGCTGAATCAGGAGGTGGTTTGGCGGGCAGAAGGATTACCCGGAGACATTTGGGCATCTCACACCTTTCTTTGGCTCTAGCAGCCCTGACTCACAGTAGATATTCAGTCCTGAGGCGCTTTCCAGGAAGAGCCATAGCATGTGAAACTGGCAGGGTTCCAGCCACTGTGGAAGGTTGTCATATGTGGCGGCAGCGCTTGGAGCTGAGGTTGGGTGATGCTTGCTCTTCAAGAGTAAGTTAATTTTTTGGAAAGCAGTTTGGCCATGTCTAAAAATGTGCATCCATCTCTGAAGAAATGATGAGAAATATGCACAATTATATTGCTTGTAAAACTAATTCTGATAGCTAAAAATAGTAAACAAATTAAATGATTCCCAGTAGGAAAATGATTAAAAAAATTTGGGCTTAGCCGTATGATAAGTAGCCCTTTTAAACAGTGTTTATGAGGAATTTTTTATGACACGAGAAAATGCCATATTAATCCAAAGAAAACAGGATATGAAACTACATACACACACAAATTTAGATATAGGTATATGTACACATATTTTGATAGCTGTTTTTCTTTTCTATAATTTTTTGTATTTTCTCTAATATTCCAGTTTTAAAAAACTTTTAAAGTATTACTTTTTAAAAAAATAAACTTTTTTAGAAAAGCTTTTCTTTTTCAAAGAAAAGATAGTATAGGGTTCCAGTATACGTTACCCATTTTCCCCTATACTCTTTATAGAATTAGAATAAAAGTTATTTTTTAAATGATAAAAAACAGCTTTCTGTGGCTTATAGTATCACAAGCCACATAATTATTTACTTTAAAGGAGGTTTTTAAGGAAAAGAAGTTAATGTTCTTCGTTAAAAGGCATGTGGGACCACCACTTATTTGTAATGCTACGTTTAACTGAGCTCTCAAGCATTTCACAGGTACTGGATGGAATGTTAGAAAATTCAGAGACCCTCTTTAACTTTGCTATCTGTCCTGAAGTGATTTAAAAGAATCTGTTGTTTATCATTGACTTACTTTTGGATTTGATTCCCAAATAGACTTGTATTTAAGACAAAAGAAGTTATTCATCCTGCCTCTTTAAGTATTTATTATTTCTTCTCAAACTTCCTTAGTCCTATAACAGTTTTGTATGGGTCTGTAATGGATATGAGTTTAAGATCCAGTCATCTGAAATTGAATTTACCAAGTGGGTGCTATTTTCATACTTTGTTTTGACTGATCAACTCACCAAAGCTGAAAGCTAAAAATTATAAACCCTGTCATTTTAGCAAGTCATCAGAGAAAACATTAAGAAATGACAGCAGTTGGTATTGAGTAGGTTTTCTTTGCTATGTTGTTCCTGAATGGAAGCTCTTTAGGAAAGGGCTGGGAGAGGCCCTAGATCTGGGGCAGCCCCTTTCTTCACTCAGAAAGGAGAGGAGCTGGTTCACTCACGGGGTTTGGGAACTAGTTAACGATCCCTAGTGCTTTGCTCTCAGTCAGGCACTAGAACATGTGCTGCAGTTTCAGAAGATCACAAAATCTTGTTTTCATGTCACAGTTTCAAAGGCTTATGTTATTCAATTCAAGAATTTTGTCACAACTGGTACCTGCATAGCTTGAATTTTTCTGTTATTTTATGGGATGATCATCTATGTCTTTTGTCCCTATATTTTGAAGTGAGGCCAAACAGACCCACCTACTCACCTGCCATTTACTCTTCTTTGGGTAGGAGACTTGTGGGTGTTTTAACTCAGGGGTCTGTTCAGGTAGGAAGAGGGTGTTGTGATGAATCGGTTCGTTGTCATCATCCTTGGGATGGTAGGTCTGAATGACAGAGCGGTGAAGGTTCTCCTTTGGGTTAGGTTTGGAGAATATAATGGCAATATCATTTATCAGATTCTCCCAAGAAGATTTTGTCCCCCACGTTCTCCACCTGCAGGTTAAAAATACCCCAATTGTGAAATGTCCCCATTGCTCCTCCATTTCATAAGACAGAATCCCTGACATGTCAAAAACAAAACCAAAAACCCACTCTTTGTTTTTAGAATACTGGTGCCTTCTCCGTTAACATTCTTAACTAATGGGAAATCTGTACATTCTATCTCTGGAAGGCCAGCTGGAGAGGTAGGAGAATAGAAAATTAAGAAACAATTTGGTTGGTTATCATTAACCCTTGTTTAGCCCTGCGGGAAAATAAGCTTCTTCCATCTTTGTTAGCGGGTAGATTAAATTGGTTCAGAATACTGCAGCCTGTGAAAGAAAAGACAGGGGCACTTTACAAAGATACTCCAAAGCAGCTGAAAATATTTTTTCCTTCAGCGGCTGTCTAAGATTAAATGGCCCTTAAGTGATTTGGGGTCAGTATCTAATAAGCATATTTTTGTGCCAAATGAAAAACCAGCACAACGAGGACTTCTCCACAGAGCATAAACCTAGGTGTATCTACTGGTAGTTCTTAGGAAAAGAAGATCATTCAGTGTTTTATTTTTGCAAACCTTCACTTGCTAAGATCTGAATCGTCTATTTGGGGCACTCAGAGCTGCCTAATGGAAGCTGCATACTTGAGGGGAATTAAAAAACCACTTTCCTTCCAGCCTCCGCATCCCTCCGCTGTCTGCAACAACCTTTGACACTGCATAGATTTTGAAAGTAACACTGTAAGATTAGTGTCAGGGGTCTCTCAAAGGATGCCTGTAACTGAAAATCTGTTTTCTCATCCCTCAAAGCTGAAAGCCATAAAGAGAAGAAAAGAAAATGCTTTTAATGAACAGTCTTTGCAGAATCAGCTCCTTGTAACTTCCGTGGTTCACGTGAATCAAAAATAGCTGAAAGTAGGTCATATTGTAAAAATGAATTAGGCAGGCTTCGCTTCACATTTTATTGACTTTACTAGACTTTTTTTCATTCACAGTGGCTGATTGTTAGCTAATGACTGACCCAAATAAAAACGGATTGATTCTCTTATTTTCTTTATTTTGCCATCTACTCCTTCAGAGTATCAGTGGAGCCCACTATGTGCTAGGGGTTTTTACTTTTTTCGTTTCTCATGCTCACGACAACCCTGAAAGTTGGAATTTTTATCCTCATTTTATCTATGAGGGAACTGAAACTCATAGAGTTCAAGGTAAATGGCCCAAGGACACAGCTCATTAGTAAAAGATCTGAAAACTGGACACATTTCTTTGTCCAGAAGCCCTGATGTTTTCAACTACATTCTCTTCATTTAAAAATTTTTTATATTAGATATTTATTAGTGAGAAATAAACTGAAATAAAATTGCCAATCTTAATGCCTCATAAAACAATGAAAAATATTTACCGTAATATTAAATAATTTTTGAAAATGACAATAACACAACATTTATTTGAATTGAGCCTTAGTTTGGTCCAGGCACTGTTTAACTTTCACAGTGATCCAGAGATTGGGTTCCATTTTCTTGCCATTTTACTGATGAGTCTCAAAAAAGTTAAGATGCTTGTCCAAGGTCACAAAGTCAGTAAATGGCAGAGCCGAGACTCAAACCCTCCTGTTTTTGCCAAGATCTTGGCTCTCTGTGCACCAATGCCAAACAGAAATACGGAGGCAGAGTTATGGAGGAGAAAGAAAGAGCAGCTTTATTTCTTTGCCAGGCAAAGAGGGAACACAGTAGGCTAGTGCCTCAAGAACTGTGCCCCCCTCCCTGGGGAACAGGGAGAGGTTTATATAGTCAGGACTCATGGTCAGAGGTATGTGATAAGGATTAAGGCAGTAACAGTCTTGCATTCTTCTTTCTTCTGCAAGGTTTCAAAAGGGTGGGGTTGCTGACAAGATTAGGGTCTCAGGTGTCTTTTTCTTTTTCTCATTTTTATAAGTCTCCTAATCTTGTTGAGCTTCGCTGATCCCTTTAATCTTGCCTCAGGTGGTTTCCTGGCTACTCCTCCCTTGAAAGCAACTGTTCATATATACATTGATATGTATAAAATAGATAACTAATAAGAACCTGATATATAAAAAAATAAATAAATAAAATTCAGAAGAAAAAGAAAGCAACTGTTTGGACCTGCCCTTTGGAACTCAGGGGCAGTCATGGAGGCTGGAGTCTTGCCTACGAGAAATGGGGGACAAAAAGCCTCCATTCCCGGGAGCCCCACAGGGCCCTGCTCAGCATCACTGCCTTCATAGTCCAAGGGCTTTATCTCACTACAGCAACTTGAGTTTAACATACAAAGTGGTCAGTATAAATGGAAATGAAATGAAATATTAGTCTTGTGAGTTCATGTCCTTATAATATTTTATCATAGAAAAATAATATTTTGGGGCTTAAGTATCAATCATTTTCATGGGCACATCATTACAGAATGTGTTTTTCTTCTAACCCTCTTATTGTGAACAAATTTTAAAGTGGTCTTGAAGGGTTACCCTTTCTCCCTCTGAAAGACTGGTTGAGGATGAAGTTGGGCCCTTGCAGAGTGGGGACTAAGTTCCCTGCAGGGGTTGAGGCTGTGGCCTCAGAAGAGATTAGAAAGATCCTGGTAAAACACTGAAGGCAAACTCAGGCTTTCTCTGCTTACAGCCAGTCCTGCACTGAGCTAATAGGGGAAAGGTGACTCTCTCAACCTTCTCCTCCTGCCTAGGACGTGCTTTCCCGTGTCATGTGCTCGTGATTTGGTGGTGGGGAGGGGTTGCTTCTCTAGGCACCCCGCTGGTGTGAACTGGCCACCATACCACTTTATAACGTCCCTTTGAGGGGAAGCAGGCCCTGAGTTACATGTGTTTTTAGAACACAGCTCCTATGCAAGCTCCAGGCTTCCTGTATATATGGTATTTTAATCTATAAATTTGCAGGTAAAAAACAAAGTATTCAGTTCAAGTACATTTTTCTGAACATGAGAAATTAAACATTTTCAGGGCAACTCTTTTACTGCATCTTTACTTTGGTGGCAGATTCACCCAGAATGAAGCAAAACACCAAGCAGTATGAAATAAAAACTGTCCAATCCTAAGAAAACCCTCTCTCATTTGTGTGACCAAGATATCAGGGCCCAGTCCATACCCATCTTTTATGTAAGGCCCCCAAATACTCAGGTTATTTAAATTCACTAATCTTTGAGAAGATGGGATTGGTCATTTATTCATTCAAAATATTTATTTAGCACCCACTTATGTGTCAGGTTCTAAACCCTAGGGATACATGGATTTCATATGAGTGAGATAAGTAGACAATATACAAATAAACAAGTAATATTTAACAAGTCAGATGGTGAAGCTGCTATAGAGAAAAATTAAATAGGGCATAAGGAGTGTTGTGTGTGTGTATGTGTGTGTGTCGTAAGGGGTTCTTGCTTCATTGAAGGCCTCAAGAATAGTGTAACATTTGAGCATACACGTAAGGGACGCGAAGGAGCAAGACTTCAGGCTATCTTGAGAAAGGCCGTGGTAGAAATAGCAAGTGCAAAGGCCCTGAGGTAGAGTGGTAGTATTGTATTCAGCATCAACAGGGAAGTGGCAGTCTCAGACAACTCAGATGGGGCTCTTCTGCTCTGACTGAGAGAGGATCCTCAGGCTGGGCTTCCTCAGTGACTTCCTGTGACAGCCCACGTCCACCCTATGACTGCCTCTATTCTTAAGGGGCAAAATAACTCCTTTAAAGGGATTGGGGAAAGGCAAAAAGAAGCTATACCCAAGCTGGAGAGGGTGGGAAGCCAATGCATTTACATATTTAAATACTCCCATTACAACCCATAAAATGCATATCATTTTAATTGAGCATTTAAATCTTTCTCACTGGTAGGTATTTCAAGCATTTCGGGCTTTATGCCAATTATTGCATCATCTTAAAAGAGAAGCTTTTAAATTAATTAAACCCATTACACTTGAATATCTGATTCTTGCCAGTACATAATTTAAAATCCTCACTTCAAAGTAATTTGGTAAAGTTTACTAACCCTATCAAAATGTCCTGAACTATGCACCTGGAGTAACATTACCCAGTTTCTGGATAGGAGCCAAATGGCCCTGTGAAAGGACTTTTCAATTTAGCCCCAGGAAGGCAAGTCTGAGGTGTGGTCTGGCCTCAGTCTTAGAGACTCTGATTCAGTGAGTCTGGAAAGGGCACAGGATTCTTTTTCCAAACAAGTGATTTTCTTAATGAGCCAAGTTTGAGAGCCACTGATCTGGGGTAAAGAGAATATGGATTCTATATTGTACAGAAGAACACTGTGGGCCATCAATCTGATCTGGCTCAGATGAGGAAGGGGCAATCATTGCAACTTCTTTTATGTAGCTGTATTAGTTAGGGAAGGCTCAGCTATGCTGCAGTAACAAATAACCCCCAAATCTCAGTGGCTTAATGCTCTAAAGTCTGTTTCTTTTTTTTTTTTTTTCGGTATGTGGGCCTCTCACTGTTGTGACCTCTCCTGTTGCGGAGCACAGGCTCCGGACGCGCAGGCTCAGCGGCCATGGCTCACGGGCCCAGCCGCTCCGCGGCACGTGGGATCTTCCCGGACCGGGGCACGAACCCATATCCCCTGCATCGGCAGGTGGACTCTCAACCACTGCACCACCAGGGAAGCCCTAAAGTCTATTTCTTGATCTTGCAAAGTCCAGGGTCGTTGTTCTGATGGGTGACTCTTCCAAGCAGTGCACACTGCTGACTTTGATCCAGTCACACTGTCCCTTAGGGCCTCCTCAGAGACTCCTGCAGAGACAGCTGAGGAAGGAGAGTGTCCATCCTTCTGGGTCATTTTAGGGACGAGGCCTGGAACTGTCTAGCCCTTCTGTTCATATTCTATCAAGCAGAACTTGAGCCCTCCTAGATGAAAGGGGCCAGGAAAGGTAGCTTATGTGCTCAGTAGTCAAGAGAAATAGTTGATGTTGGCCATGGCAACACACATAGCATTGGGTCTACAGCCACAATCTATAGTCCTCTCCCTGATGCAATTTGCTACAGGTTCCCAGTGTTTTTCCACCCAGGTCTGCTGGATACTCCAATCCATTATCTGGATTATTGACCTCTCCGCCCTCAACTCTAGTTTGATGTAGCATGAGGAAGAACCCACCCTGGTTCAAACAAATCCCACTGGGATATAATTGCATAACAGGACTTGCCTCTCCCAACCGCAACGTTCCAGACATCATTTCTGCCTTGAAGTAGGAGTCTCATCCCAGGGATAGCACAGGTTCTTTCCTTTCTTTACCAAAGATTCTCTAAAAATCATCATTTTTACAGTGCTTCTTGTGTTTTTGGCGGCAGGGATGTTTACGGTCCAGAGCAGACATACTGTAGGAGTGGATGATTCTAAGTATGGTGTTTGTGAGTTGAGGACTTTCTAGACAGTCTAAAAATATAAGCAGATGAGATATGACTCCTAGGAAGGGCTCGTTCAAGGGCAGAGATGGTTTGCCTCTACGGTATGACAAAGCATAAGTACTCAATATGAACTAATGAATTAAACGATATCATTACCTATAATTCCATAGATTTGGGTTTCTCAGCGGATGGTTTGAACCGGAAGCATCAGCATCACCTGGGAACTTTTAAGAAATGCACATTCTTAGGCCCTATCCCAGACCCACAGAATTAGACATTCTGGGCACAGAGGGCAGCAACCTATGGTTTGACAGCCCTCCAGGTGATTTTGATGTACATCAGTGTTTGCGAATCACTGGCATAGATTTTTACCTGTTGATTGCAGTTTTATCTAAATCTAAATAGCAATTAAGGAGTCTGAATGGGATTTCTTTTCCTGTGGGAGAAAGACATGGACATAAGCCTTTTAAGACACTTGTTAGAGAAACTGCTACTCTTTCAGATTAGATGCCTGCTTCTTTTGTATGTCTGCCTACAGTACTCTGTAGTGAGAATCAATATCTAGAAAGGTAGCTTCAGGCAGTTCAAGTGCCTAAGATTATCCATTATTTTTTACGTGTACTACATAATCAAGCAGAAGAAACAGGATAACAAATTTTAAAAACATTTTAAAAGCAAAATTCATTCAAAACGGCTTTGTATTGGGTTGGCCAAAAAGTTCGTTTTTTTTTTTCCGTAGGATGGCTCCAGTAGCTCTTAGTTGTCTTTAACTTCATCTGAAACAATTTCGTTCGATCGTATTGTGACAGCTGTCATATCAGCCTGCATTTTTTAAGAAAAACTTACCAATTGGTGAATTTTTGTGTAGCCATTTTAATATTGAAGATGGAAGAAAACATTTTCGGCATATTATGTTTTATTATTTCAAGAAAGGTAAAAACGCAAAAAGAAGATTTGTGCAATGTGTGGAGGAGGTGCTGTGACTGATCGAACGTGTCAAAAGTGTTTTGCGAAGTTTAGTGCTGGAGATTTCTCGCTGGACGATGCTCCACGGTCGGGTAGACCAGTTGAAGTTTATAGCGATCAAATCGAGACATTAACTGAGAACTATCAACGTTATAGCACGTGGGAGATAGCTGACATACTCAAAATATTCAAATCAGGTATTGAAAATCATTTGCACCACTTTGGTCATGTTAATCGCTTTGGTGTTTGAGTTCCCCATAAGTTAAGTGGGAAAAAAAAAACCCTTCTGGACCGTATTTCCATATGCGATTCTCTACTTAAATGTAATGAAAACGTAAAACAAATTGTGACAGGTGATGAAAAGTGGACACTGTATAATAAAGTGGAACGGAAGAGATCGTGGGGCAAACGAAATGAACCACCACCAACCACACCGAAGGCTAGTCTTCATCCAAAGAAGAGGATGTTGTGTGTATGGTGGGATTGGAAGGGAGTCCCCTATTATGAGCATTCTCCGGAAAACCAAACGATTAATTCCAACAAGTACTGCTCCCAGTTAGACCAACTGAAAGCAGCACTCGACGAAAAGCGTCCAGAATTAGTCAACAGAAAACGCATAATCTTCCATCAGGATAACGCAAGACTGCATGTTTCTTTGATGACCAGGCAAAAACTGTTACAGTTTGTCTGGGAAGTTCTGATTCATCCGCCCTATTCACCAGATATTGCGCCTTCAGGTTTCCATTTATTTTGGTCTTTACAAAATTCTCTTAATGGAAAAAATGTCAGTTCCCAGGAAGACTGTAAAAGGCACCTGGCCAAGTTCTTTGCTCAAAAAGATAAAACATTTTGGGAAGATGGAATTATTGCCTGAAAAATGACAGAAGCAGTGGAACAAAACGGTGAATGCGTTTTGTTCAGTAAGGTTCTTGGTGAAAATGAAATATGTGTCTTTTTACTTTCAGAACTGAAGGAACTTTTTGGCCAACCTTAGTTTTCCTCTTGCTTTTACTGATGACTTTTGGCCACTCTTCTCTTTGTCGATCCAAAACTCTGGTCATGATGACTTTTTAGGGCCCTGAAATGTGTAATCCTATTCATTGGAAGCATTTCCACCTCTCCTTCTCTCCTGCCCCATAACATGCCATCCTAGATGAACAGTCCCAGGGGGACCCTGGGACGTGATTATGGACCTCCAGTCACTGTGATGTCTGGAGGATGGGGGAGATGAAACTTGGGAACAGAGTGGACCCAACCCTGCAGGGCTCTGGGAATTGCTCTGGGAATTGCTTTCTGGCACAAGTCCCTGATGTCAGCAAGGTTTGCTTCTTTTTCATACAAGTGGTGGAAGCGGATTTAAAATAAAAATGCCTGACCTCCTGACCCTTCTGCAAACATCAACTAATGAATGAATCAAAACTCAGAATAAGCCCCTTCCAAAGTGGTCTTCTGGCATGTTCGAGAACTGTTGTCTGCTTCCCTGAATCCTTAAAATGCCACTGACCTTGGCTGTTTTTGTGGGCCACAACTAAAGCTGCCAAATAAAATACAGGACACTCAGTTAAATTTAAATTTCAGGTAAACAAAAATAACATTTTAGTGTAAGTATGTCTCATGACCAGTAAGTATGAAATATTTGAATGTTGACTACTTGAATATAGAATGAGTGAACATTTGAATTTTAGGTAAACAACGAGTTTTTTTCTAGTCTTAAGTATATTCCACGTTGCATACTTAGTTATGGGACATACTTATACTAAGGAATTAATTTATCTGAAATGTAAATCTACCCAGGTATCCAGAAGTATTACTTGTTAAATATTTTTTATTAGCCACAACCCATGGCAAAGAAATACTTGGAGGCCACTAAGATGTCCAGGGCTTCTTACCAATCCCTAGACATAGCCCCAAGTCAGCAAAGGCATTTGGCCTTTGGACTCTTTGTTTATGAAGCCATTGTTACTTTATCACTGCCACTGTGGTTTTGGGCAAACTCTCCTTTCTCCTCTCTTAGTGTTCAACTTCCTGGTCTCTGCCTTGTTTGAAGAGAAAGGCTGACCTATTAGAAACAGCACCAGCCAATCTGAGTTCTTCCCTTTAACCAGCTAGTCTCGCCCTGAAGATTAGGTGAATCTTTCCATTTTGGAGCTAGGAATATCTGGATAGTTGTGGGTCAAAAAGCCTGGTGTTTCTGAAAGCTTAGCTAACTCCAGTTCCTTGGTATGATTTTTATCTTTGGTAACTCACAGAACCTCTCTTAACTCTCAAACCGAGTCTTTGTGTAGGTGAAGGTGGCCATCTAATTACCATCAATTAGATGAATAGAACACCTGAGCCCCACCAGCTCAGGTCCTAATGAGAGAACCAGTGTAGATAGTGTCAGATACAAATCGCTGAATGGGACTGTCAGCCTTCTGAGTGAAAACAGAGACCTAGCAGCAGCCATGTAAAGTCATTTTGTTCTTTCTGTCCTGGATTTCAGTTGCTGCTTCTCTCTAGAGACTTTTTAGGCTTGCTTAGTTCTCTATCAAGTCAACAGGAACATAGGACACTGAGGAAGCCTGGAAGAGTGAGAGACTCTGACCCAATTTGAATGTCCCCATAGTTCAGTTACTCAAAAGAATTCAAGCCTTAAAGGCACAGAACCTTGAAGTAGAGCTTCACCCAAAGTCCTCCCAACACAGGGATTGCAGAATACTGCTGAAATCATCTTTTTCCTGTTCCTCCCCTTCCCTTTCACTTCGTGTGTATGGGAATTTCAAGCGTATAAAAACCATAAAGTGGATTTATTTTATTTGGACACGGAGTCTTTGCTATCTGGGTGGAGTTCTGCTTGGGAGTGACCAGCTGTCACTGCCAATGGCTGCTAGGATTGCCTTGTGGAATTAGGCAGGGTGGTGTTTTGCTTTTAGTTTCAAATGCCAGTGTATGGTTACTAGATGGGTAGCAGTCTCATTTCTGTTTTCCATGGAGCGGTCTTGGTTTTGGTTACACTAAAACCAAATTAGATTAGATACACTAAAAAAAGAGAAATTTGCACTCACAATCTGTTGATGGTGCACAGCACTCACACTTTGACATTAGTCATAAACTGGATCGAGATCTCATCAGAGGCTCACATGTCCTGAAATGTTATTTTTTAAGAAAAATTTTCCCCAGACATTTAACAATGTGAAATCATTTTGAACTCACTGGCTATTACAAAACACAGGTGGTAGATTGGATATGGCCTGCTGGCCAGGGTTCGGCGACCCCTGCACTAAAAACAAACAGTACCAATGTTGAAGCTTTGTTGGGAAAAAGGGACACTTTTGCTCTATCTGCCGTATAGCTTTCCGACATAGCTAATCGCTGAAATGAGACACAAAGGAGCTTTTTCCTACTGTCCTTATTTTTGTACCACTTTTTGTTTAAGTATGCACGCATGCATGCTTGCCTCTGTGCCCACATATGTGTGTGGTAGAAAGACCAAGTTTTATATTGCATTCAATATATTTCCTGAGCCATTTGGGATGGTGAAAGGGAATTGTGGAAAATACAGTATGATCCCAGTTTTTTTTTTTAAAAGCACATCATGCAAAAAATGATGTATTTTATATATGCTTGTAAAAAGTTCTGGAAGGTATTTACTGAATGATAACAGTGGTTACCTGTGAGAATTGAGAGCAGGATTGGTGAAGGGGCAGTACTTGACCTTTTTCTGAATTGTTTACTTGAAAATAAAAATGATCCTTGCATTGTTTGTGGGATTAAACTTAGGTGTTTAATTTAAAATATATATTCATGAAAAAGTAAATGCTGCCTGCTTCTGTGACACTCTAGTCTTTTCATATTGATCCTTCTTGAAATATAACTTTTCGGAAGTCCCTTCATCTAGGAGAGAATTGATAAATAGAAGTGTTTAGATTTCCTAGGAGCAAGACTGTCTTCTCAAGGGATGCTGATAATTAAAATAACATGAAAGTACAATAAAATCCCACAATCTACTATACTATGGATCCAGTGCGTATACTCAGAGTTTCAGAACGCATTTCTTACTAACACACAAAAGGCCTTTAAAGCAGGTGGTGTCTTTGTCCCCTGATACCAATGTGTTTTAATAAGCTTCCTCTAGATTTTCAAAGTCTTTGGTCAAATTGGAACTGACATTTATGCTAATTAGCCGGGTTTGGGAGCTCAAAACAGGTAAAATTGAATTACAGCGGGCTCCAAATTATGTTTATTTTCAAAATGATGGCTCTGAAGAATATTTGGTTCCATTTGTCAGTTATTTCCTATCTTGTTACTTCTACCATCCTTTCCCTGCCTGGTGTGTTAATCTGGTAATCTGAAATCTTTTTGTCTGCCTGTAATGTGATAGGCTGTTTTCCTGTGGTCCATCTGTCTCCTACAGGAGGTGAAAGTACTTTTCAGAAACGTCTTGGGTTGATGTTATTAATCTTTATAAGCAGAGAAATTCCCTGAATAATTTAATAGCCAAATGGCATGAGGGGGACTTGGTAGGAAAATGAATTTTTCTGTCATCTTTAAAAATCACAGCATGGCCAGCCTTTCATCCATGCAACTCAAATATCAAAACACTGGATGTTTATTCTCTTTTATGCAGGTTTTTCTATTTTGCAACACCTAAGGTGAGGAGGAAACATTTAGAAAAGTTGAGTTTACTTTTTTTTCTGTTAAAAAGAAAACACAACAAACTAACCAGCAAAAAGAAAGGCTTTCTTGTTCTCTGAAGCAACAGATGCTGCCTTTGACCTTGGGATTTAAGGGCAAATCTATTCTTGTTTACATGTCTTGAATTTCTTGGATTTGCCAGTATAAAGGCAGCAGTTGGCAATGAGTGCTTTTGAAAGTATATGAATGATTAAAAAAAAAATTAGTCTGCACAGCTGTTGTTAAAGAAATGGTTGTTCTCCCCTCTCCTTCTAGTTCACTAAGATACAATTTTTAAAATTATTGTTATTATTTTGTCTTCTTTTCTACTTTTGATTGGAATGATCCTACTTATAGGTGTCACAGCCTCTGGGTATCTGGTCTTGCATCTGACACCCTGCTTCCTAATGAAGGTGTCTATGGAGTCAGACACATGTGATTTACAGGGTCCCCTTGGTCCTCCATGTTGGATAAGGACATACAGCCAGTCCTGTTTAGGCAAGCCAGCAGGAGTGGGAATATTAATAACCAAATATGTTTTTTTCTCTCTGACACAGCCTCTTTAGAATGCCATTTGTTTGCCCTCTCTTTTGGAAAGTCATTTACAAAGGTGACAACAGCTTTAGAAAAAGATATGAGGACCAGGTAAAATTACTCTGCATGAGGTATGCCCACTTGGGATTAATATTATTTCATTAGAAGACCATTAGCAAGTTTGTTGTTGTAGTTGTTGTTTGAATCAAAACCAACAGATATGCATTAAATATTTTTGCTTCATTTTTCATGAATCATATATTTGAGAAGGAAATCTTAACGATGAGTAACTCTTACTTTTGAGCCACAAAGAATTAGTGTCTTTATGCTTTCAGATAGTACTGAGACCAGAAATACTTTTTCCCTCTAAGTGTCATAAAACTCAATCACATCTCTTTCCACATTACCTTTTCAACCTAAGGAAACTGACAGTGACATAGATAAATCAATTTCTTTGTTTCCCTTCCTAGATAATTTTACTGAGTTTTGTTTTTTTTTAATAATCTTCTAGATTTAAACTTTTATTTGTGGACCATTACAGTGAAGTCCCTAATAGCAGTTTATATAATTTTATGAGTCACTCTATAGACAGAAGACAAGACATATTAGAATGTCATCATGGATATTTAGCTAGCAAATTTAAATCAAAACATCTTTGTTCTATTAACTCTGCCTGCTAATTAAAGAACTGGTAAGCTGCTCAGGTATAACAGGTCAATGTGGAAGAAGCCAGGGGCCTCATGGAAGGCCCCCTTTTCTCTGGCTTGATCAGTAGTAAGAGAGCAAATATACCAGGGAGGTCAACTTCCTCTGGGAATGAGGTTCTTTTGCAGGCACTGGGTGTCAGATACTTAGTGAGTAGCCACAGGATTGTCTGTCCTTTCCGCTGCTTTCAGAGTCATTTTATTCTTAAACTTCTCAGAATCCCTGCAAATTTTGGTAAGAGTAGATGTTTGAAATTTCAGTATTTAGAATACTGATTGTCCTTGTAAGGAGATACTTGACACCTTGTCTTCTCAAATTGATGCTTCTGGAAGGCAGCATCGGAATATCTATTAGGGTAGTTGGCATATATATACAGCAAGGTGGTTATGACCTTCTGGAGAATTTCTTTTCTTTTTTTTTTTAAAGGTTTATTTATTTATTATTTATTTATTTAATTTATTTTTGGTTGCGTCGGGTCTTAGTTGCGGCATGCGGGATCATCGTTGTGGTGCACGGGCTTCTCTCTAGTTGTGGCGTGTGGGTTTTCTCTCTCTAGTTGAGGTGCAAGCTCAGTAGTTGTGGCATGCGGGCTGAGTTGCCCTGGCGGCATGTGGGATCTTAGTTCCCTGACCAGGGATTGAACCCGCGTCCCCTGCATTGTAAGGCGGATTCTTTACCACTGGACCACCAGGGAAGTCCCTGGAGGATTTCTTAATGATCTTTTTAGGGCATTTTCCTTGTTAACTTCTGGTACCTTAAGAAGGTCCCAGTGCATTTCACTGAATGCCTTGAGAAACTGAAGCTATAAAGGAGTTTTAAGAAACTTGATTCTCTAATCAGCTGTTCAGGATTCCATTTTATTGGTTCAGGAATCCAAGATGGATGCTTAAAATTTGTTTATCCAACCAACCAATTACCTAGTCAACCAGCCAACCAGCCAACCAACCAAGCTCACTGACTATCTTGCCTTGGAACTCTTTCCTAAAACCTTCCCAAATCTTTTCAACAGTTCCAAGAAAAGATGATAAATGTGTGTTTTATAAACCATAACAATTAGACTTGTTAATTTATCAGTAATGGGAAAAACAACCCTAACTGTCATTTTAACATGTCTTCATGCTTAATTTTTTCCAGACTGTGGTTAGAGATCAACTGGGGAGAATTCTTGCCCAATAGTGAGATCACATTTTCTTAAAAATTATAGAATGTTGCCCATTCTGTAAGACTCTAAAGTAAAAAGTATAAAGCATTCCTCAAGACAGAATTTATTTCCTGATGTTTTTTACATGTAATTTTTAACATTATAGGTCTAATGTAAATTTTCTTTTACACTCATATTATTGGGATATTTGTAGATACAATGTTAATTTTTGGAGTCCACTAGAATGAAATATATTGCATAAGTGCCTAAACTAAGATGTCTTAATTTGAGAGTTTATAAAAGAAGTCTAGTGCATTTTAGGAGTTGCTTTTTTCAGTTAAAAATTATTTTGGTCTTTTGGAAAAAGGATAAAGTTCATAGGCCATGGGAGAAACTGCAGTTTAAAAATAATTAGCTTTGAAGAGTTTTTCTAATCCGTCTTTGTTTGAGTGAGAACATGGCTGGGAGTTTTAGGAGAATGGGTTAGAAGAGGAAATTTACAATATTTCCTAATAAGAACTAGATTATACATAAAATAGGAATTGACTTTAAAAATTTTTTGTTTTGGGGCTTCCCTGGTGGTGCAGTGGTTAAGAATCTGCCTGCCAATGCAGGGGACACAGGTTTGAGCCCTGGTTTGGGAAGATCCCACATGCTGTGGAACAGCTAAGGCTGTGGGCCACAACTAGTGAGCCTGCGCTCTAGAGCCCACAAGCCACAACTACTGAGCCTGCATGACACATCTACTGAAGCCCGCGCGCCTAGAGCCCGTGCTCCGCAACAAGAGGAGCCACCGCAATGAGAAGCCTGCGCACCGCATCGAAGGATAGCCCCGCTCGCTGCAACTAGAGAAAGCCCGCGCACAGCAACGAAGACCCAACGCAGGCAAAAATATAAATAAATAACTAAATTAAAAATTTTTTTGCTTTGAATTTCTCTAAAACTTTCTATGTCCACCTAAACTTATGTGGTTTTTTTTTTTTTTTTTTTTTTTTTTTTTTGGCCACGCCGTGTGGCTTGCAAGATCTTAGCTCCCCGACCAGGGGTTGAATCTGCGCCCCCTTCAGTGGAAGCATGGAGTCCTAACCAGTGGACCGCCAGGGAATTCCCTAAACTTATCCTTCTTAAACAGAAATTTAGGAACATTAGTACCTAAAAATCTATATTTTGGAAAATGATTTCTTGGACTCAGTGTTTGGGATGTATTTGTTTTTGCATATGTTTAAATTGTACTATGCTTGTATTTTGGCTAGACATTAAATAATTGAAACACTCATAGTAGATAATTATACAGATTGTGTTACCAGGTTGGAGTACAATGGCTAACCTGTTTCCAAAGATATCTTAATCCTTTCACGTGGCCAGGTTTAGGCCAAACAATGTAGTAGGAAAAAACATAGGTTTTAGGTGGAGACAGACCTAGCTCAAACCTAAGCCTCTTGTTAATTAGCTATTTAACTTCGTGTAAGTTATCTAAGCCCACTGAAGCTCAAGAATTATATACTTTCTAAATGTCAGGCACTATACTAGGAATAAGCAAGCACTTTTTCTTTTCTTTGGGAGGTTACTGTCCAGTGGGAGAGGTAGAATCATAGGCATAATTTTAATATATGTAGTGGGTATGTGCAAGGTCAGAGAAATGTGCTCAGAGTACCATGGAGTTGGCACCTTCCTGCCTGACAGCTCGCATTTATTGAACATCTAACTATGTGCTAGCATAGTGCTAAGACTTAAATACCAGCGTGAGACAGATAAACACAGTTCTGACCCTGTCTTGGAGCCTAAATAACAAAGAGATGACTGTAAATTAGAAATTCTGGGGCCTACCTTGTAGGGTTTGAGGATGAAATGAGTTGTCTTTCTCCTTCCTGCCATCTCCATCCTGCTTACGGGACCCTCTGCACGCACCCGGTGCCCCATTTGCTTAAGCAGAACTTGCTGGCTGGGGCAGATTCTCTGTGGGTAGCTGTTTCTCTTGGTTAACGGTCCCATATCATGAATTCCTTTATAGGTGAATGGTTGAATACTTCTATCTAAGAATGTTTGCATTATTACCAAAGACCTTCGGAGGCAGCAAGACCATAAATAAATATCTCTTCATTTGGCAGAGTTTCAGCCGCTGAACAGATCTCCATGGGTAACTGGGGTGTCTCCTTCAGGTCCCACTGTAATGGTGCCTGGCTGCTCTCCAGATGTCAGTGGTAAGATGTGGGGTCCCTGGTGCTTCGTGGAGAGAACAACAGATGGTAACCCCACTCCATCTCAAATGTGAATGTTATTGGTCTGTGGGCTTGCCAAGCTCAAATGCAAATCAAAGGAAAAAAAATCAGTCTTGATTCAGAAGTTGGAATGCTTTGCTACAGGTGAAAGGTCTTCTTACTGCTGTGATAGAAAAATCCATCTTCACCTGGGCTTTCAATTCCAGGTTATTGTCCTGAGAAGAGGTTTAGGATCTGTGACATCACCCTATTCAAGTACTTCTTAGATATGATCTTTTAATTATAAAAGATATATAATTGTATAGTTTATATAATAAAATAATATAAATGATATAAGTAATTAATAACTATAGAATGTAATCACTTATGTATAACTCTTAGTTCTTTAGGCAAATAAATACATAGTAGATTCACAGTTAAATATAAAATACTACTTGTAGTAATATAAGAACTACCACTTAGGCAGGAGGATAAAGAATGAATATAAGCATGAATCATATCTATATATTTTTACCTTTTGAAGCACAGGTAGGATTGCATCATTTCCTTTTTAACAAAGATCAGTGGCACCTTATCGCACTCAGAACAGCCTGTGCTCAGAGGCCTGTATGAGCTGCCTTTCATCTGCTTTTCCTCCCAAGTACTTTCACATCCTTTAGGTACCCTTTGCTTCGGCTTATCTGGTCTATTAGCTGTTCCCCTGAAGACCATGCGTTATATCTCAAGGCCTTTGCTCATACTGTTTGGTCAGTAGAGAATAAATTTTACTCCTTATCCATTTATGAGATTCTACTAATCCCACAAGACTGAGTTTAAATGCCTTCTCTTTCATGAAACCTTCCACAGTCCTACTAATCAGAATCAATTATTTCTTCCTTTCTGTCCCTCATTGTGGGCCTATTGTATGTATCACTACTACCTGTATAGGCTCCTGTCATTCCTGCTTATATTTAATTAATTCATTCACCCATCCATCCGTTCATTCAACAATTATTTCCTGAATGCTTACTGGAACTGTGCAAGGAGATGGGAATGTAATGGAGAGCAGAAAATAGATGTGGTGCCTGTGCTCTGGGAGCTTACGGTGTTAAGGCAGAGATGGGCAGTAAGGACACAATGAAAGTCACAGAGCTAAAACTGCACCTGTGATAAAAGCAGGGGAGATAGAGAGATTTGTATATCTGTGTCTCTTTAGACTGTAATCTCCTTAACATCAGTGACAGCCTCTTGCCTGGCAGAGAAGGCAATAAGATAAGCCAGCTATGACTCCGTAGTTGGGTACATGCTCTCTGTTGTGGTTGAATTGTGTCTCCCCAAAAGATGTGTGGACGTTCTACCCCCCAGTACCTACGAATACTTTTATTAGGAAATAGGGTCTTTGCAGATGTCATCAAGCTAAGTTGCAGTCATACCTGATAAGGTTGGGCCATAATCCAATGTGATTGGTGTCCAATAAGAAGAGGAGAAAAGACACAGATGCAGAGGAGAATACCATGTGAAGACAGAGGCAGAGATTGGAGTGATGAGTTTACAAGCCAAGGAATGCCAAGCAGTGGTGGCAGCCACCTGAAGCTGCAAGAGAGGCAGGGAACAGATTCTCCTTCAGAAGCTCCAGCAGGAACCAGTTCTGGTGACATCTAGATTTTGGACCTCTAGACTCTAGAACTGTGAGAGGATAAATTTCTGTTGTTTTAGGCCACCCAGTTTGTGTTAAGTTGTTATGGCAGCCCAAGAAAATAAATGTGCTCTCATAGAGGGAAGTTCATATGAACTAGGGCCCAGCGCAGTAATGTTGGGTAAACGGATGAATTTGGATGAATGATTGAATGAATGAATAGAGTATTGTGTTTGCTCTGTTCAATGCTGAAAGACCAGGGTGAGTTCAGGATATTTTTTCTGTTCCACCTCTCTTTTAGGAGTAAAAAATGTGAATTCATAGTTAACAACATCATCATCAGTTGAGGAGCCTGAACTGAATTACTTAATTGCCCACAGGGCTCTGTCTTTAGAAATAAAGTTATGTGTTTTGTCACTGTGGGTAGTGAGGGAATTTATTTATTTTATTTTTTCAATAAACTTTATTATTCAGAACAGTTTTATTTACTTATTTATTTATTTTTAATATTTATTTTATTTATTTGGTTGTTCTGCGTCTTGGTTGTGGCAGGCATGCTCCTTAGTTGCGGCAGGCATGCTCCTTAGTTGCAGCATGTGGGCTCCTTAGTTGTGGCATGCAAACTCTTAGTTGTGGCGTGCATGTGGGATCTAGTTCCCTGACCAGGGATCGAACCTGGACCCCCTGTGTTGGGAGTGTGGAATCTTAACCACTGTACCATGAGAGAAGTCCCTAGTGAGGGAATATAAAAAGCTAAAATCATTATATGTTGAAATAGTAACTCTACCCCTTCTCCCTCCAAAGTAGAATCTTAGTCCTTATGTCTCCATCCCCTGCTTCCTCAGACAATTTGTGTTTGTCCCTTCAGTTGAATGGCTCACTTTAGGATAAAGCAGCAATTATACTTTTTTTTTTTTTGGTTGTTATTAATGAGTTGTTAGAATTTGTGTTTCATTTTATATTTTCACAGCATTTTACAGTTGTTGTTTGAATTCCATAGTCCTCAGGAATTCATGATATTTTAATTTTGTTTTATTTGTGAAGGAAGAACAATGAAAGGACCAAGATGTTCAGTGACAGTTGAAAGCTATACTAATCAGATGTTCATTAATCTGAAGTGCTCTCCCACCTTCTTCTGCCTGGAGGCCCTTCACCTCCTTCTGCCTCCTGAATCCTTCTAACTCTTGATCCATCACAACACAAAGTCTGTAAAGCTTCCATGACCTTCTCAAGTCTTACACATCTCCATTTCACTTTATTTATTTATTTATTTTTAATTTTGGCTGCACTGGGTCTTCATTACAGAGCACAGGCTTCTCATTGCAGTGGCTTCTCTTGTTGTGAAGCATGGGCTCTAGGAGCGTGGGCTTCGGTAGTTGTGGCACGCGGGCTCTAGAGCGCAGGCTCAGTAGTTGTGGTGCACAGCCTTAGTTGCTCCATGGCATGTGGGATCTTCCCCAACCAGGGATCAAACCCGTGTCCCCTGCGTTGGCAGGCAGATTCTAACCACTGCGCCACCAGGGAAGTCCCTCCATTTCACTTTATTATATGAAATTTTGTCTGTGTGTGTTTTCCCAAGTAGATTTTGAGTCCTGGGAGGACAGGTAACCAAACTCTCCCAGTGGGCATGCAGGAACCATCTCTTTCACGAGTGATCAAATAAATGAGTCAATGAACGAGTGAAATTCCTGAGTTAGGCCAGGAATCCTCTGACTTTTAGCAGCCACTTCCCTTTTTATATATCTAGGACCATAACCATGGAACTCTGTGGTGAGTCCCCATGTAAGTCACACAGGGGCAGGAACAGGATGGCAGTGCCAGCCTGGAGAACTTCCAGATCAGCCTTTAGCTCTACATGGATCTCTTAGCCTTGTTGTCCACGAAGAATTGAGTCAGATATTTTCATAGGCTCTTCTCTTGAGACCATTGCTCAGAGGTACCAGCCGAGGGTCGCAGGGTCGTATCCAGATGGGGCAAGACTGGTCACCGTTGTGGTTCTTCGAACAGAGGGATAAGGCTGAAGTCGAGTCTCCTAATCTGGAAATCCCTGATGCCCGGAGCTTACAGGCTGCATCAAGGGGTAGGGTTGTCAGGTGACTCCAGCAACAGAGAACGCAGTGGTCCCTTACTCTGGAGAGTGCAGCTCATTTTCCTTATGTTCTTTACTTCTCATCTGCACATCTGCAAGATGATGAAAATACTGTGATATGACACCAAGCATTCAGCATTTATTGAGCACCTAAAACATTCAGGATAGGATGTTTAAGTTAACTTGTAGCCAGGGTCTCCCTCCACGTACCCCACTCCCACCCCAGCACCTCCTGTGCAGCCTCCCACATGTCAGATCGTAGTACACATATCAGATGAAGACCAGTTCTCGGGACCACGGTACAGCACCAACAGAAAGGAATGGTCCTTGAACAGTTAATTTTGTACAATAAATGATTTATCGGAGGGAATACATTTTCAAGAGAGAATTTCTATCACGTTTATTCTCAAGGTTCGGGTGGTGGGATTGCAGCTCTCAGGGGGATGGATTTGCTGTTTGTGTTTGTGTGTTTTCCTCATTGTTTAAATGTTGGTACCCTTTCTCTCCCACTTCTCCCTGAAGCCAGAACCCTGCTTTGAGGAAGCATGGCTACATCTTTATTATTTCACAATACACTAATTTTTTTTTTTTTTTTTTCGGTACGCGGGCCTCTCACTGTTGTGGCCTCTCCCGTTGCGAAGCACAGGCTCCGGATGCGCAGGCTCAGCGGCCATGGCTCACGGGCCCAGCCGCTCCACGGCATGTGGGATCTTCCCGGATCGGGGCACGAACCCGTGTCCCCTGCATTGGCAGGCGGACTCTCAACCACTGCGCCACCAGGGAAGCCCCACAATACACTAATCTTTTATTATTATTAGTGAACATCATGCTGTTGGAATTATTTTTACGTGCAAGAATACTCTCTTATGGCATATCCCTCCAATGACAAACGGAGCAATTATAGATTTTACTTTCTAGGATTGGTAGATAAGGAAAACAGCAGTAAGCTGTTTCTGAGACCCTCTCTGCCACTCAGTCTGTGTGTCCTTCATCAAGTCCCCTAATCTCTCCACATTTTTTAAGCCACAATTTTCCTAATCTTTAAAATGAGCCGGTTGAAGTTGAGGGTCTCTGAATTCCCTTCCAGCTCTACTGTTCTGTGATTTTTTAGCTATATGTAATTCTAGCCTTTTTCTTTTCTTTTTTTTTTTGGCGGGGGGAAGCTAAAAGTTGGTAAACAGCACCACAAATAATGACAAAGATAAATTTTTCAAAATTGGACAAGCTGAAATCCTTAGAGGCAATATTCCTGGTTTTGAATTTATAAACTACCTGCTGGTAAAAATCTCTTGAGTAGTTTCTAAACATTTGTATTCTTACTTCCTTCATTTTCAAAACATTGTCTCCATGATTGCAAAGCGTGTTTCCTGGAATGTAATCTCTTATTCTGTGTAGCATGCTGGGAGCATTCAGCATCCACTCGGAGAAGTTAAGCACATAAGATCTTGAAGGTCAGAAGTACATTTAATGACACTCTCGTCCAATACCCTCGTCTTTAAGCATTAGTAATTGCCATGGATACTCAAGGACGTGCCCCACAAGGGAGCTGCTGGATTTGGGCCAGAATTCAGGAATATGCATCTTGTGAAAGCCAAAGTAGTTAGTATTGTCAGAGACACATCGGTGATGCTGCAGAATGAATGAACTGGGCATTGCGCCATTCCTGC
>NW_006791811.1:2869396-2881581 GCF_000442215.2 Lipotes vexillifer
TCCTGCTGGAAAAAGTGGGGCAGTTTATTAAGTTTCAATACCATAGATGAAGGAAACTGGTAAGTTTACTGGATATATTTTAGAAATGTGAAAATTGACAATGAAACAGAAAGGAGACCTCCAGTAAAGGAAGAGTCCTGGGACAAAAGGTTGAAAGCATTCAGTTAAGAAGATCTTCTGACCTATTGGATACCCACCAAGAAAAGGGCAGTTTGGGCAAACACATCCTAGGTGGTTTGTGTCTGTAGCGGGCTGATTGACTTCAGTTTTCTGGGACCCATCACAGAGCAGCTGTTCTGGATAGTCAAGCTACCACCTTCTAGTTCCAGCGTTTCTTAAAATTTGAAAATGGAAATATTTAAAATGCTATACCACATATAGTTACGTAGATTTTCCTTGTTATAAAAATAACATTTTCTGATAATTTTGGAAGAAGAAAAATACAGAAGGGACTCACCATCGGTAATCCCAATATCCTGGTATGACCTTTTGTTAACCTTTTGATGTATTTCCTTCTACTCTTTTTTAGTAACCCATACTTTAAACATAGCAGATATACAATTGTGCACACATTTTAAAAATCATATACGCCAAGCATTATCTGGCCTTTTTTGATCAGGAGTGGCCTCTAGGGACAGCTGAGGGCATGCAGGTCAGTGCCACAAAGTGGCTCCCCTCCCTCATCCTTTCCCCTCAGCCCAGCGGGTGGTGTGTGGGCAGGTAGCTTCCTGAGGAAGGGCTGCACTCTCGGAGACACCCTGCCCACCGTGTGCGGGCACCTTCCCTCTCCATCCTCTGCGGGAAATCACAGGTACTCTTGGGGGCTTTGGCACTTTCTGGACTTGCATGTATGTTAGTTCCTGAAATTTTTCCTGCCCCTTCCAACCCAGCTATAAAAATCGAGGTGGCTAAGCTTTTGCTTATCTAAATTGCAGCAAAGATGATGAGGAAAGAGCACAATATAAATGATGGGTTTTGTTCTCTAAATTCCTTTGTAAGGAAAAGGTATTATTTGATGTATTGTTCCACTTAACAGAACTTGTTAAAATCACAGGGAAAGCCAGGGGGAAAATGCTTAGAGAACCTTTACAATCACTATTTCTGGGTCAGCTGGTGTCAAGTGACACATGTTTGGTTGTTGGTGTCGACTGAAAAAAAAAAAAGCCCAACGTGATAGTTATGAATTAAGTTTTATTTGGGGCAAAATGAGGACTATAGCCTGGGAGACAGCCTCTCAGATAGCTCTGAGGAACTGCTACAAAGAGATAGTGTGGGAGGTCAGTATATATGTGATTTTAGTGAAGGGGATATATGTGCAATCAGGCACATATTTTGGCAGAAGCTTGCTCTAGTCACGAGGAGCAGATGTCTCCGTTAATGATTTTAGTGTTTTTCTAGATATGAGAAGATGCAAGAAATTGGGCTCATAAAATCTTCTCCTGAAAATATCTATCTGTCTGAAGGCCTCTTCTGCAAGTTTTTCCCAGAGCACAAAGTGCCTCATTCCTGATCTCCACCCTGAACTCCTTTCAGGATGTGTTGAAGGTCAGCGACTACAGTGGCTAGTGACTTTATTCCTGTAGAACCAGATGGCCAGTGACAATTTTTAGTTGGGACGGGGAAGGTTCTTGATATTAAGAGGTTGCTCCCAGGAAGCAGCCTAGTATGGAGGAACCAGCACGAGTCTTGGAATCAGATAGACCTGGAATTGAATGCTGGTTTCCCTTTACTTCTCTGTATGATCTTGAGCGTGTTATCTAACTCTTATGACCATCATTTTCTTCATCTATGGACCACAGATGGTGAGCCATACTTCCCAGATGGTTAGGGAGTGGAAATGACAACATGTGTGGAGTTCCTAGCACATAGTAGGTACTTACTTAGGGAACTTGTTTCTCCTGTTTTCCCTGGAGGTTTCTGGGAAGTGTGCAGAAGGAATACAATTCATCTTCGAGGCAGTGAATGATGATAATAAAATGCCACATAAACACCTTGCACAAAATATTAATCAGCAGAAAGGTGCTCATCATATATTATGATATGAGTTTTCTTTTTCTCATATTACAAAGATTTGGGTGAGAAATTCACTGAATTGAAAAATATTTTTCTCTGCTGTCAGAATGTGCTTTTATATTTGTGAAATAAAGCTTACAGTGTACCTTTCTATTACATTCTCACCACTACCGCCCTTCCAAAATTTTCAGGAGTGGGAGTGGTGAATGGATATTGGGATTTGGGGGGGTCACTTTGAGTAGAAAGATATACACATTTGGGGAAACAGCATGATAGTTGGGTGATATGGGTAGAACACGTGTTTCATAAGAGCTTGATATATTCCTGGAAGGAAATAAAAAGGTAAATATTTTTGCTTCGTGCTTGTAGCAACCGTTCCGAAGAGCAGCATCAGCCTTTTTCCCTCTGCTTATCAACATATAAGATGAGGGACTACCATACATCCCAGCAATCCCGCTACTGGGCATATATCCTGAGAAAACCATAATTCAAAAAGACACATGCACCCCAATGTTCATTGCAGCACTATTTACAATAGCCAGGTCATGGAAGCAACCTAAGTGTCCATCGACAGATGAATGGATAAAGAAGATGTGGCACATATATACAATGGAATATTACTCAGCCATAAAAAGAAACAAAATTGAGTTACTTGTAGTGAGTTGGATGGACCTAGAGTCTGTCATACAGAGTGAAGCAAGTCAGAAAGAGAAAAACAAATACTGTATGCTAACACATATATATGGAATCTAAAAAAAAAAAAAAAAAAAAAAAAGGTCGAATGAACCCACAGGAATAAAGACACAGACCTACTGGAGAATGGACTTGAGGATACGGGGAGGAGGAAGGGTAAGCTGGGACGAAGTGAGAGAGTGACATGGACATATATACACTATCAAATGTAAAATAGATGGCTAGTGGGAAGCAGCCACATAGCACAGGGAGATCAGCTCGGTGCTTTGTGACCACATAGAGGGGTGGGATAGGGAGGGTGGGAGGGAGATGCAAGAGGGAGGGGATATGGGGATATATGTATACTATAGCTGATTCACTTTGTTATAAAGCAGAAACTAACACACCATTGTAAAGCAATTATACTCCAATAAGATGTTAAAAAAAAAGTGGGTACTTAACAATTACTTACAATAAAATGGCAAGTCATGATCATAAACAACAACAAAAAAAAGATGAGGGACTAGTCGATTTTTATCATAATGCTTGAAAAGACAAGCTTTATTTAAGTAATAAATAGTAATATGTAACCTGAGCTTGCTTAATAATAGTGTATAACAGGAAAAGGAATTGAGAAAATTTCTCAAAAAAAAAGTTAAAGAAATTAAGCAAAATTCCTTATTTTCCATCCTAGCTATTTACCTCACTTTTCTAAGCTCGATGCATTTCCGCTCAATAAACTTAAGTATGTCTCATTTCCCTTGGTGAAGTAACTTTATTTTTATCATTAAACTCATCCTGAAGGGAAAGACAGAGGTTGTAATACAGAAAGTCCAAAGTTCAATTCCGTCTTTAGAAATGGGTGACAGAGGTTCCTTCAGAAGTCCCACCTGCCCTGCAGAGCATCTTTAGTGATACCCAATATATCATTGAACAGAAAATTCAAATATTGTCCCTTGAGAAGAGGCATAAGTTTACGAGGAGTACTCATTAAACGCCTATCCTACTAGATGGGGGGAGTGGAACAGATAAAGTCAATCGCCTATTTTCTTTTCTCTCTTAGCCTTCAGGAAAGTCAGAACCAGATTTAATGCAGTATAAGTAGTAATTGTAGCTTTATTATTTTGCTCATTTGCTTCCCCTTTTCTCTGTCTCAGATTTTTAATTTCTAAATTTACGGTCCTATATTCATTAACTGATTCAGTCATCAGATGTATTTTCTGTGCTAATTATAAGGGAAAGAAAAAGACCTATAAATCTCAAAATCATGGTGGGTTGAAACCCTGTATGTAAACAAAAACTAAGTTCAACAGAGTCTGTGTTCCATCAAGCCCTGACCCACCATCTGTCTTGAGAGAAGAGGCATTCCAGACCTAACACAGGGCTGCACAGGGGAACCTTTTAGTTTGCCAGGCAGAGACCTATGGGAAAGACATAACAGGAGAGGCAGTAATGTGTATCTTTTGTGATAGATCACTTAACATTTTAAAAAAGCAGATAAATTGTAAATAATCATGAAAAATGGGTAAAGAAGTAAAGGTGATCATTACAACGGGGACAAGTTGGTATGTGACTACGGGCTTCAGTGAATGACCATGGAGACAGCATTTCAGAAAAGGATTTATTTGTAAGAACAGAAACGAGGAACAGTGGATGGTGAATTAGATGAATGCCTTCTGAATGTGAATTAGATGAATGCCTTCTCCCCAAGAGGAGAAAAAGCAGTTCCAGGCAAGGAAAAAGCCAAAGAGTGGTAAGAGCTAGAGATCGCTGGAATTCTACCACTTAAAGGAAAAAAGTTCAAGGATGTTTACGTTTTTTTATTTTTAAACACCTAGCTGCTTGTGTGACACCATGTTACAAAGTTATTACTTAGATTCCGAATGAAAGGGCTCTCAATAAGACTTTTACCCCTTATAAAATTTGGTTTCAGAATCCCTTTACATTCTTAAAAATTATTGAGGACTCCGAAAAGCTTTTGTTTATGTGGGTTATACCTGTCAATGTTTATTGTATTATCAAAAAATGGGAATTTATAAAATACAATGAGGAGTTTTAAAGTACAAGAATATGCAGGCAGCCATTTCAAACAACAAGGTCCTGTATAGCACAGGGAACTATATTCAATATCCTGTGATAAACCGTAATGGGAAAGAATATAAAAAAAAAAAGAACGTCTACATGTGTATAACTGAGTCACTTTGCTGCACAGCAGAGATTGGCACATCAACGTAAACCAACTATACTTCAAAAAAAATTTTTTAATAATAAATCATTACTTATTATTGATTATTTATTATAGAGTGATGGTATCATCTGGAGGGATGTAACCTCTGAAAAACTCCATTGTACAATCATGGAAGATGAGAGTGAAAAAGGCAAGTTACACCATAGATAGTTTGACTTCATGGACCCTCCTTCCCCCATGTCCCTCCACCCCAGAAAGGAAGGGATCTCAGAGACTCTCACAGGTCCCCAAACCACTTTGAGAACCGCTCCATCGACGTAATAGCCATTTACACTCAATTGGAGGTGATTGTACTAATTCAGTAAACTATCATTCACTTCTTTTTCCAAAATGAATAACTTTGTATGAAGGGTTAAAAATAAAGAAGGTTGAATTTCACAAATTGCTTTGTGGTCTGGCATTGGAACTGCTGGTAGTAAAACAGAAAGAAAACTCAACAATAACAACAATAACAAAAGAAAACAATTCCATGATTTCTAACTTTTCAATTGTTTTTAAACATGTTAAATTAGATTTATAAGTCAATTGAGTGGAGAGAATGTATTTTCGTCGTATATCATAAGCAGCTTCTTGACCCTGGGAGTAAGTGAACATGGAATATGTGTGTGGTCGCCAGACTGGGGAGTATTTAAGAAGAGGCCTTCCCTCCAAGTCCTGGTTTATGTGGATGAGCCTGGAGGCAGGGTTTGGATTGATCACCATGGCCTGCCAAGCTCTTCCAGCTTTCCAGGTTCTCCCCAGAGAGATAGCGCAGAATAGCAAGTCTGTCCCCACTACGCCCTCACCCCAGCACCACGCATAGACTTCTGTGTCTGAAGAGTTCAAAGGCCAAAAGAATGAATTAGGAAATGTGGTTTGGAGGTTTATGCAAAGGAAGGTTTGGCGTTAGGGCAGATTTTTTAAATTTTATTTTAACATCTTTATTGCAGTATAATTGCTTTACAATGGTGTGTTAGCTTCTGCTGTATAACAAAGTGAATCAGCTATACATATACATATATCCCCATATCTCCTCCCTCTTGCGTCTCCCTCCCACCCTCCCTATCCCGCCCCAAGGCAGATGTTTTTGACACTAGCTGCCTTTTTTCTAGTCGACCTCTGACTGTGGCTGTGAATCCCACTGTCAGTCTTTCTTCTGAAGATGCACAGATGAAACTCCCTAAAACATGAAGCACACTGTTGACTTTGTTCTTAGGGCCTGTGTCTGCTAAATCTGCCCAGTCAGTTCCCATTGCTGCTGGCCGAGATTTCCCCATCACCACGACAGGAGAGCACACATGCCTTCCCTCTTTAAAGAGTTTGTTATTTCAAGAAAAGCTGAGCATGGAATTGCTGGGAATCACTGCTGCTGGGTCTTAACCACCGAGAGCAAATTTTCCCCACTGGTTGTTTTTCTTTCTAGTTTCCTGGGCTTTGGTGGTATTTACGTTTAGGCCCTGTCATTTCACTGTTTCATGAAAATCCACTTGAGCGAGACACTTGGCATCCAAAAATAATTTTTTTTTTTTTTTTTTGGTTCAAATTGAGTCCAAATGTCTAACAGTCTCACCATTGATCACTGAAATGGAAAGATTTAAAAAATTTCATCTGCTTATCTTTTCTGCTTTAAATCCGATAACAAGTCATTTAGCACGCCCTGAGGGGCACGGCTGGCATCTATAACCTGTCTTCTTAATTTAACATTGCTTTCTACTCCACACTATCAGATCTGTGATGCAAAGCTATTGAAAGAGTTCCAGATGAATTTCCAAATTCCCACTCAGTGTGGCCCTTTTCTTTGTGGTCTGGTTGAACATAAAGAAGGAAAACAAGAACACCATATGTGCTGTATAATGGCCACACTAAAGCAAAGTCACATTTAGCTCTCTAAGACCGCCGTTAACCTAAGTTGTCTTAACCTAAGTTAAGATGCTGTTAAGTGTTTGTTCACGTTGTTCCAAGCCCCTTTCTTACTTAAGCTTGCCCATGGCCCCATCCTTCTTAGCCCCACTGTCGTGCATACGCCTTTGCTTTCTCAGTAGGGCTCTCATATGGAGCAAGGATTTTTCTCCCACTCCTGCATGCTCATCCAACTGGGCTTGCCTCCTCCCTGTGGACGTCCACGCTGTATTCTTTCTGTCTCACCTTTTACATAATTCCTCTCACCTCGATTCCCCTCTGGATTTCCCTCCTGCAAGGTCCAGCTTAGGCTCCACTTCCTCCTGGGGCTTCCTCAACTAAAACGTGAGTCCATATTGCTTGACTCTTCCAGGTCCTCTGCATAAATCCAGTCTACCCTCTACATCATCCTGCAAGTCCTGGTGCCTTCCTCCTGGGGACGAGACCACGGGCTAGCAATGACATTCTCCTTTACCAGGCTCAGGGGGAGCCAGGAAGCCACGCCTAGGGTGTTTATTCACACATGCTAGCTTTTGAAGAGTTGGTCTTAGAAGAATAGTTCCATACACATGTTTGACAGACAGGAGACAGCAAAGGAAAAATGTGTGAGTTGGACCTTGGGGTGCCTAGTTCTAAGCTTTTTGTATGAAGTTTGTGCCATATAAAGCCGCAAATTTTTGATGGAAAGACAAGCATTTATATATAATCTGAATGTTTTGAAATGTTATATATTCTATATTTCTATATAGAAACATATTCTATTTACATAAATATATATATATAATGTATTTATGTATTTAGAAAAGTAAGGACATGTGTTGGGCTGTTGACAAAATATTTTTCCTTATGTTGATTGAAAGGTTATGTTCTAGTCCTACAGTGATATCAGATACTTTGATACCTGAAATGTGTTTCATAATGTTAAGTAAAACATCACAGATTATTCATTTCAAAAATGCTAAAGCCATACATTAGGCCAAATAGAGTCTGGAATTTTGGTGTGGCAAAATGAAGGAGGAGGACTGACTGTCTCCAGTTTCAAATTTTTTCCCAGTAGGAACTACCTTTTTCTTTTTATCATTGGACAATAAAAGATGAGGGAAGGGTTATTATGATCATGCTCAATTTTAATAGGAATATTCCTTTTGAGCTGTGTGATAAACAGAAACTTTGACTTTATGAATTTGGTGTTGATTGGTGTTAGCTCCACTACCTTTGTTATAAAGGCATTTTTTATAATGTGAGTACTAGACAATCTGTAAAGAAAAAGAATCACTTCATAAGCTGAATCTGATTTTGCATCATGTAGCTGTAGCTGGAAAGACTGGTTGATAATGAGAAGGAAACCAGATGACCTGAGCAAGAGAGATTTGGGCCTGATGTGGAGCAAATGGTGGAGGAGATGGAGACCGTAGGGTAGAAATATCTCGGTGTCTTCTGCAGGTGTAAAGGGCTTTATGAAAGGGCAGAGAAAGGGTGGAAGGTGGGACCTTGAGTTGGCATTCCTTTATGTACACATCACATCTTTCGATTTTTCTCTTTAGGTATCGAAAGATTATTTACAAAGAATTCATGACTTTCCTTTGAAATGTATAATGTATTCATTCCTATGTGGACTTCTGCCGGCATTTTAAGGCATTTCTTTTTTTTTTTTGCGGTACGCGGGCCTCTCACTGTTGTGGCCTCTCCTGTTGCGCAGCACAGGCTCCGGACGCGCAGGCCCAGCGGCCATGGTTCACGGGCCCAGCCGCTCCGCGGCATGTGGGATCTTCCCGGACCGGGGTACGAACCCGTGTCCCCTGCATCAGCAGGTGGACTCTCAACCACTGAGCCACCAGGGAAGCCCTAAGGCATTTCTTATTGACTATTCAGCAGATAATTCATAATTGAAAAGAAAATTTTAAAGTCTAATATTTAGGTTCCTACCTCAGCCAGGGCTTGGTTGGGAGCATGTTTGAGGGCATAGGCACACTCACCCACATTGTCCCAAAGCTCAACCAACACTGTCCTCGAAGTGGGTTACTGAGCATTTCACACTATTTGATCGTGGAATTTGTGCAACTTTTCATTGGCCTAGCTAAGTGAGAAGTTTTCCCTTTTCTGAAGCATACTTGTTTTAGGTCTGTAGGTATAGTAAAACAGATGACTCTCTTCAGGTATGGCACTTGAAGCATCTTTCAAAGTAGGAATGCACCTGGGGACTGTCCCATCATTCAGATGAGGCCCACCGTGTCACAGAGGAGCTTGTGAGGCCAAGAGCACAGGCTTCATCCAACTGGCCCCTTAGCCTTTCTGATTTCTGTGACCCACAACTGTAACCCAAGCTCAGCCAGCTGCTGTTTTTTACATTTTTCTCCTACTTTATTTATTTATTTTTATTTTTGGCTGCGTTGGGTCTTTGTTGCTGTGCGCGAGCTTCTCATTGTGGTGGCTTCTCTTGCTGCAGAGCACAGGCTCTAGGTGCGCGGGCTTCAGTAGTTGTGGCACGCAGGCTCAGTAGTTGTGGCTCACGGGCTCTAGAGAGCAGGCTTAATAGTTGTAGTGCTCGGGCTTATTTGCTCTGCGGCACATGGGATCTTCCCGAACCAGGGCTCAGACCCATGTCCCCTGCATTGGCAGGCAGATTCTTAACCACTGTGCCACCAGGGAAGCCCCCTACTTTATATTTAATGGAAACTTTCAAATTAAGCAGAAGAATTGTGAACATAGTGCAATGCACACCCACATAATTTTCATCTTAATTTATCAATTTTTCTTTGTGTCTCTTCTCACATATAATTGTGTATATTCACACTTTTTTTCCCCTGAACCATTTGAAAGTAAGTTGCAGACACCATGCTCCTTTACCCCCTCAGTACTTCAGCATTATCATCGAAGAACAAGGACCTATCCCTGTGTAATCACGAAACCATCAAGTGCCAAGGAACTTGACACCAATATATATCGCCATTTAATACACAGTCCTTATTTAGATTTCTCAAGTGGTTCAAATAATTATCTGTACAACTGTTTGGTTTGCTCAAGGATCGTGCATTGCCTGCAGTTGTTCTCTTGCTTTAGTCTTTTTTAATCTGGAATAGTCCTCCACTTTTTTTGTCTTTTATAACACTGCAGTGCAGCGTTGAAAAAGTTCTCACCAGTTGTTTGGTGCAATGTCCCACAATCTGGATTTATCTGCTTTCTTCCTTAAGATTAGATTCAAGTTAATTAATTTTGTGAGAGTACCATGTAGACAATATTTTGTCCTTCCTGTTGCATCATATCAGGAGCCACATAATGCTTGTCCCATTACTGGTGGTGCTGAGTTTGATCCCTTGGTTAAACTGGTACCCACTAGATTTCCCCATTGCAGAGATTTCTCCTTTTCCTTTTTGTAATGAATAAGTAACCTGTGGGGTAATACTTTGAGAACCGTGAGACTCACTTGTTCCCTTCCAAACTTTGACCCAATGGTTTTGACATCCATTAAGAATCCTTGCCTGAATCAATTATTATTTCAGTGGTTGCTGAAGTCCAGAACCTTTTAACTAAGCACTACTGGTTACTGTAAGAACCAAGGAAGCTCCAAGGAAATAGAGCTTTAAGGCATTAAAAGTGCCAAGGCACTGATTGACCAAACATGTACCTATTCGTCCTCATACCCTTTCTGCCTAGCATCATGCATGGCACGGAGAGAGACCTAGCTGAACCTTCGTGGTTGAGAGAATAATAAGAAGGATGGCACTTTACTGTTTCTTTTTAATTAAATATAACATTTTCTGCTTAGAACACTAGTTATTTCTTTCAGAAAAACATGGATATTTGAGTGCTTTATCAATGTGCTCTGTGGTTTTTACCAGCCTGCAGCATTTCTTCCACCACCATCATTTTCACTAAAAGTACAGATTTCTCCTCACCATTCTTCTCCCAGGATCATCTTTAAAGCAACATATTTCCAAGGCCTATAAGGAAATAGTGTGTCTCTTCCAGAAATAATGTGAGGTATTTTCCCCTTTCTTTTCCTGAGAAAAATCTCTCCCTTACAACCATCAAAATATGTCATGTTGATTTTTACTCACAATAGGATATTTGTAAACTTGAGAGGAGCAAAACTATACTACCATTTTCTGTGGTACCACAGGGCATGGCTATACTGTGTAATTGCCAACAGAGAATGCTGTGCATGGTTGCACCATTTTAATAAGTACAGTAGGTTTACCAGTCACAAAGTTACTATAAGTCTCCTCATATCCAAGGGCTCAAGCCAGGGTGTGTTTCTGGATCTCAGTGCCAAGTCAGAAATATTGCCTGTCTTGTTGACCTTTTGGTTTACATCTAAAGATGGAATCCTGTTTGTCTTTGTAATCCCTCTTTCTCACACAGTTCCTGATGCCTGGTAGTTAATAAAAGAATTTGTGTTCTATTCAGGTTATTAATATTCAGGACATTTAGTGTTATCTGATTGTTTAATTTGAAAGAAATGATTCATCCTTGTGATATATGTTTCTGGCTCATCAGAATGGCAAAAATATGAAATGCCACAAATTGTTCCCTTGCCTGTGAGGTAGTGTACTGACTTTATTTTATGGACTTTTCACCGAAGCCTGTGGCCACCACTCAGCACACTTCAGACTCTGTCACCTTGTGTTGCCACCAAACATCTGAAGCTGGACCTGGGTTGCTGGAGCTTTCTAACTTTTGTAAATCTTATGCTAACTTTATTAAAATGTTGAATAGGCTAAAGTGATGGGAAATCAACCTGGCTCATTTGTTCTCCAACTTCAAATTGGAAAGCTGTTTTATAGTTCTGCGTGGAGCCCCATTTCATTCTTTCAAACAGGAGAGAGATGTCCCCCAGCACACAACTGTCTGAATCTGAGCAGCAACTAGTTATCATAAAAGCTACCTTTAAATGTGTTAAGTGGTCAAGCAGTCCCCAAGCAGCAGTGTCGCGGCTAGTAGGGCAGTTACTGCACTGGATCACCACACTTCCATAGATATGGCTCCTAAGGACACAAGGAGCTCAAATGGCTTCAGACATGTATCCCTTAGACAGTGAAAGTGAGATCAGCGTGGCGTCAGCGCCCTGCCTCCCTGGTCCCATACAGGATGACACTGAACTGGAGGGGCCCGATGACAGGTGGCACTGGCAGTGGATCGTTCTGTCCTAGAGGAGCCATCTCTAAATTATAGCCAAGTAGTGTTACAGACGCGGAAGCCTGCAGCTGTGCCCTCCCTGCAGCATAGGGGCGTGAGGTGGAAAGTCCTGTATTCAATTGAAATGAGGGAGAGGGTTGGGAAACAGCCTTGTGGCAGGCTCCCACCCGATTGGGAGGTGGATGAGGACCTGCCGTGTGACAGCCCCCCACAAGGCTGCTCATCTCCCTTCATTTCA
>NW_006791811.1:2881692-2885303 GCF_000442215.2 Lipotes vexillifer
TCCCTACACATTGCCCTCCTTCTCATCTCTCAGTGTGGGAGGAAGTTGCAGAAGTAAAGCATCTGGAGTTCTGTGAAGCTGGTTAGGTGAACATTTGAAGGTTTTTGGACTTGAAACGTTATTTTATTCAGGATTGGAGAGATGTGCTGCAGGAACAAATAATCTCATCTTCCTGTGGCTTAACACACAAAGATTTGGTTTTTGTTCACTTTACACATCCAACAAGAGTTGGCGGTGGTGTCGTACCCCATACAGTCATTCAGGGGTCGCTGCTGGTGGCAGCAGCTTTACCACCTTGTAGCTCTAGTGTCTCAAACCTTCAGTCCCCACAACAAGAAAAAGGCACAGTCAGAAGATCTCGTACCAGCTCTTCTATGCTTTGGCCTAAAAGTGACACAAGTCACTTCTGCCCACAGCTTATAGGTCAGAAGAATCACATGGCCCAGCCTAACTGCAAACAGGCTGGGAAGTGTGGGGACAGACAGATGGAGTATTTGGTGAGCACACTGTCTTTACCACAGGCACCCATCTCCCCAGAGGCAACCCACCAGCCTGGCTTAGCGCTTTCACAGGTAGATATTGACCCATAAAAGTTACATGAGTGAATGCTTTACATTTTACAAAGTGTTTTCACAATGAATGCCCAAAGAAAGAGGCAAAGAATCAGAGATTCAGAGAAAGGGGCTTCCCCAAGACCCGGACAGCGAATGATGGTGTTCCTGCCCTCAGAAAATACCCTTGGATGTATACCTTCCATGCGTACTGCTTGGATGGAAACCAACACACGCTTTAGCCTGTACTGATTTTGGTAGAGGCTAGGAAGATAATTCTGTACTTGTTCATATTGAATGGAAATTAAGAGGTAGATGGACACCATCCTGAATCATCAGAGACACTGCTACTCTTGAAACAGTTTGC
Organism: Lipotes vexillifer; assembly: GCF_000442215.2. NCBI lineage: Eukaryota > Metazoa > Chordata > Mammalia > Artiodactyla > Lipotidae > Lipotes > Lipotes vexillifer. The sequence continues at coordinate 2,882,611 of NW_006791811.1, forward strand.
ATTCACCAGGCTGACCCTGGTCTAAAGTGTAAGGAGGTAAACCTCTGTCTGTAGGGGAAGGAAATGAAACGGTATCTGTATGGCAGGTGCAGAACATTTTCCTCTCCACATAAGTCTAAGTAGAGATTTAATTGCTGCTCTTCAGAAGTGCAAACCAAGAGAATGTAATAATTAGAACTGTCATTATATACTTTCTCTTCTTCTGATGGTGATATTAGCTGGTTTAAATTTTTTTTTTTTTTTTTTTTGCGGTACATGGGCCTCTCACTGCTGTGGCCTCTCCTGTTGCGGAGCACAGGCTCCGGACGCGCAGCTCAGCGGCCATGGCTCACGGGCCCAGCCGCTCCGCGGCATGTGGGATCCTCCCGGACCGGGGCACGATCCCGTGTCCCCCACATCAGCAGGCGGACTCCCAACCACTGCGCCACCAGGGAAGCCCTGAATCAGTAATTTGAATTTGATTCAGTTACATTTACTGAGCCCAAGCAGAGAAGTCAGACCCTGAATTAAGTCCTCTGTGATCTGTAGAGGTCAAAGAAAAATTCTGGAGAGGGGCATGTCCTACTTTTAAAAAGCTGGCACCCTTTCTTGCATGAGGGAGTAGCCAAATCAGAACAGGCCAGATACCCAAGAAGAGGGGTTGGTGTAGCGACAACCATCCCATCAGGAAGGTCCCACCCTCCCTGTCGGTCTCCCTCCCGCCCTGGTCCGAGGTGGTCCAGGCAGGAGCCACAGTTGTAGCATCTTACTAGGCCACAGTGGAAACAACATCATGAGCTCCAGGAAGCCACTGTGTAAAATGTTCTTAATTTCCCTGGAGGGAAGGGAGGAAGAGCTTTCAATTACCTGAACACTGGTTACTTTCTCAGGTTAGCTAATTGGCCTCTCCAATAGCAAAGACTTTGTGGAGAGGGTGAGAGGCAGGATTGGTAAATGGTGATTACCAGACCACTAGGAAGGAAATGGGGGGACGTGAGCCTTGAGCACTGTGGAGCTGGAGTGAGCACCCCAGGTTCCTGTGTGGGGAGAAGTCTGCTGAAGTGGAGAGAACAGTTCTGAGGATGGCCTGTCTGTCTCTGCATTTCTTGGGTAGAAGCCTAATACTGGGGGCTAGAAGGTGAACAGGAAGCAGAGACACTAATATCCAGGGTCATCCTTACAAAAGGGAAGTTTCTGAGACAGGATGGCTCCTTCCTCCCCTCTGCTTTGAAGGAACATAACCTAGTACAGAGCTTCCCAGATTTTAGTGCAGTTTCCCGAACTTTATGCCCACCAAAACCCCAGACTCTCATTCTCCTGGGCATAGAATTAGACCCATTTCCTGGCTTCTGAGAGTTAAGTGTGGTCATAGACTGAGTTCTAGTCAGTGTAATGTGGGCAGATGGATCTACATTTTTTCTAAGCCTGGCCAATAAAAACCTGCCATACTCTATGACATGCGTGTTCTCTCTCTTCCCTGACTGCTGGCCAGACATGCTCAAAGTGATCTTAGAATTCATGTGTTCAACTTGGTAGAGACTTTGTCATTCCTAGTCTCTGAATGAACACGTGGACAACTACGATAGATCAGAACATCCAGTTGGAATTTTCATGAGCAAGAATTAAGTTCTGTTGTGTTGAGGTACAGAGATTTGGGAAATGGGGGGATATCTGTTATAGCAACTAGAATTATCCAGTCTACTACAAATCTTTTTCCTATTCTTATCTGTATATGACCAATACTGTCATTTATTATTTTATAATCAATTCACTTTTTGTGAATTTGACTTTTAAATTATACTTAATATGATTATCACAAATGGAAAACAGTTATCACTACAAATAGAAGGTAACTCTAAAAATACATCAAGTGTAAACAAAATAATGTTATTCATTTCTAGCTAGATGCTATTGCCTGGAGAAGGTTCTTCACATGAGACCTGCTGTCTCTGTGTTTGAAAAGGGGGAAATTAGCCACTATTAGAGGTGTTAAAGGCATATTAGCACCAAACTGAGATTTATTCCTTAACAGAATCAGAAGAGCTGTGATTCAGTGCTATCTAATGTTGTGTCTCAGCCACCTCATGTCATCTGGTTTACCAGCAATGCACACCCTGCTCTTAGGAAACAAAGACCTACTAAGCAGAGATCAGATATAAATGAAGGCTTGAGGGTGAGCTGAAATGCACAATAGAAGATGCTCATTGGCCATCATAAGTAGACCCAACACGATGTGACTCTTGTAAAGGGTTGGGTAAAATGAGATTAAAGTGGGTAAAGAAAGACTTGGCAGCCTGTGGTTCACCATTTAAAGTTTGATTATATACGTATATTGTTTTTTGAGATTTTTTAAAAATTGAGATATTTGTGGTTCCCACTCCTTGTATGTTAGAATGAGCTTTGAATACACTAACCTTCCACAGATAACAACTATGACTCAGGACAAAATATTAAAAAGTAGCTACCTGAAAGTTCTTGAGAGTGAAAAAAGGCAAACAGGTTTTGTAGAGCAGTGGGGCATCTGAAAGAAGGGTATCTGAGTTGTCTGTTTTTGTAGCTTTGACTTCAAAGCATCCTTCAGTTGTTGCCTGGCCCAGAACAGCTGAAGCTCTGATGAAACCTGCTATCTTTCTTTCCCGGGTTACAAAAGGACGGAGGCTGGAGTGACCATAGCTACCTGAAAGTAAGGGATGGCGGTGGGGGGGGGGGGGGGC
>NW_006791811.1:2885313-2903277 GCF_000442215.2 Lipotes vexillifer
GGTACCAGAAAGAAGAGAGTCAGACAAGGAAAGCCCCGGTTGTATGTGTAAACTTTGCCCAAGTCTCTGGTTGACAAGCATTCGACAGACTCAAAGCAGCACAGTGAAAGTAAAAGAACTTCACTGAGATTTGATCTGTTACCCAGAGCAGGCAAGGCAAAGTTTGCAGTTTAACAAAGTTAGTTACCATTAACATAAACATCAATACTGTTCACAGGAATATAACAAAATGAAGAGTCTTCACAAAGTAGTATTCACAGTGTTCAGTATACAATCCAAAATTACTTGGCCTACAAAGAAGCAGGAAACTGTGACCCATTCTCAAGAGAAAATGGTCAGAAGCCAACCCTGAGATGATCTGGTTGTTGGAATTATCAGACAGTGATTTTAAAACAACTATTTTAATTGAGATAAAGGAAAATATTCTTGTAACAAATGAATGGAAGTATAGGGAATGTCAGCAAGAAAGTAGGAAACATAGAAAAGCACAAATGGGGAATTTCAGAACTAAAAAATGCAATATCTGAAACAAAAATATCCTCCATATGTACTTAATTAATAGCAGAATGGAAGTAAGAGGGGAAAGATTCAGTAAATGTAAAGATAAATCAGTAGAAACTATCCCTGAAGAAAAAAAGAAAAAAGGGATTAAAAAGTGAACAGAACCCTAAGGGACAATATTAAAGTCTAAAATATGTTTAACATCCCAGAAGGAAAGGAGAAAGAGAATGGGGCCAAAAAAAGGTTGAAAAGATAATAGCCAAATTGTTTTCAAATTTCATGGAAGACATAAATTTATAGATTCAAAAAGCTCAGTGAAACCCAAACAATATAAATACAAAAAAAAAAAAAAATACACCACACTATAGTCAAGTTGCTGAAAACTAAAGATAAGAAGACAATCTTGAGGGCAGTCAGAGGAAGATGGCACACTACGTACAGGTTAACTGATTCAAATGACTGTGGACTTCCCGTCCAAAGCTGTGAAGGCTGGAAGAAAGTGGAACAGTGTATCTTTAAAGTTCTAGAGAGGGGAAAAAAACCCTGTCAAACCAGAAATCTACGTCTAGTGAAAATATTCTTTGAGAATAGAGGCAAAGATATTTTTAAATAAACAGAAACGTAAGAGACTTCGTTGCCAGCAGATCTGTATTATAAGAAATGCTGAAGAAAGTTCTTTAATCTGTAGAGAAATATTATGAGAAGGAAACTTGAATTTTACAGGAAGTAATGTAAAACATCAGAAATGGTAGATTCCTGTGTAAATAAAAAAGACTATGTTTCTTCTCAATTTGATTAGAATACTTAAGACTATTTACAGCAAAAATGAGATCATTATCTTGTGGGCCTTTTAATGTATGTAGATGTAATACATTTGACAACCGTAGCATGGAGTACAGTGCATTGGGGGAGGGGACTTTAAATGGAATATATGGTTGCAGGGTTTCTGTATTTTCTGTGAAACTGGTACTGTATTAACCCTAAATAGATGGTGAAAGGTTAAGGATTATGTTCTCTAGAGCAACACTGAAAAAAAATAGTGCAGAGAACATAGCTAAAAAAACCCCAATGGGTATATTAAAAAGGAATTCAAAAAATTAATTGAGGTGTTTGTTTTGTGGATAGGCTAACATAGTTAGAGAACAGGTCTTTTTTGGTTCTGTGGGCTTGTCATAGAAGCATCATATGTGGTTTACCATTCCTTCCTTCTGCTTCTCTGGCTGCTTTCATTGATTTAACTCTTCCCATAGAGGTACTGCACTTTGTCACCGTGTTTCCCCGTTCCCTATTAATGTGTGAGCTTCAGAATTACACTGCTGTTCCTTCAACACGTAAGGTGATGAGGATTAGAAAGTTTCAGATGAAGGAAGATATTTAACACATGTCTTCTGTAGAGTACAGATTGTCCTCTCTTAAAGATAACCTGCTGGCAAGTTACAAGCCAAAGATTACTTTGGGGGGCTGAGAGGTTGCTCATAATATTATTAGTAGTGGATAAATGAGATCTGATGTCCAGAATATTTGAGTTTTCTTAATAAAGTCAGATTTTGTTACATAATAATCACTGCCATTTATCACGTACTGGTTATGTGCCAGGTACTATACGGGACTTTTTTACCTGTCATATATCATTTAACGTTCAAAATAATGCCAATGAGAAAAATTATAATTGCACTATTTTACAGATGGGGGAATAGATGTAGGGAGGTCAAGTAACTTGTCTTAGGCCATGTAGTTAATGATGATTGGCTGGGATTTAAACTTACCCTTCACACACATCGCATTTCCTCCCATTTGAAGTTTTCAAATTTAAATGTTGACATGTGCTTTGTCATCATCATTCATCCACAGATATTTTTGAGGACGTGAGAATAACAAGTTGCAACAAGTTACGTGATCCAGTGGTGATGGTAGATGGTACGTGCCTTCCCAAGAGCCCAAAATGCTAGAAGCTCTTTTTCCCATATTCCTCTACTTCTATCTTAAAGCCTACTTAAATCTCATAGCATTTGTAAAATGACTTGTTATTTTCTACTATACAGAGGAATAAACTGAGGCCCAAATGAATGGTAATGTAAGAGCTAGGTGCGAAATCATATATCTGGGCTCAAATCTAAACTGAAGCCTTCTCTTACACTTTAATTTTGAATCCCTTTTCTAGAACTTCAGTGGTAAGGACATGTTTTTTGAAGTGTTCCAGGATTGAGCTGGCTCCTGGCAAAGTCAGGGTAGTGAGAGGATGGGAATAGCATTTATATAAGCCTGTCACATTTTCTCCTGTCTCATGTCTGGACTGTCATGGCAGGATATCAGACCGGTAGTGACATTTATAGGAGATGGCACATTTTTAATTGGAAAGACGAAGAGTTTTTAAGACCTTACTGAAACCAAATTCCAAGTTTACTTAGAAGTCTAGCCTTTTAAAGGTGTGAAGTAATCTTACAGAAAGCCATTCTCATACTCTCTTGGTACAGGTGCTTTCAAGACCAAGAGAGGTTTAATGTCCACTTCAGAGGGAGGGACAATTAGTCATCCTAGAACCAGAGCTACCATTCAGATGTCCTAACTCCCAATTTAGGGCAGCCCTAACCACATTTTATTTCCACTTCCCCTTAACCATTCTTGAAGTAATGAGCCCTTCGAGAGGTTTCCCTTTATTCTTCTTGAACTACCTCTGAAAGGGCACTTATAATGAAAATGTACATGTTACAACTTAAATTTTTTAACACACCTTGGAACAAGTTATCATTTGAAGGAGATTCATAAGTTTAAAGAGGGGAAGAACTGTAAAGGAGGAGGTCCACTGACTTTGGTAATCCTGAATGTTTTTATCAGTACTGGCAACACTAACCTTGAAAGAAACACTCGACAACATTTAAGACTTTATTTGACCTGCTGTTGCCTTAGATTTGATTAGAATCAAAACTTGTAATCTTTTAAAGCCATATCACTGTGAAATATAGTAAAATTTCTAGTAACTTTCCAAAATACATCATTTTCACATAAGTGGAAATTTTTAGACGAGATGGCTGTCACCAAGCCAATCGTTAAAGCCGATAGGCACATAATCCTGTTAGATTCAGGTTCTGTACAACTGGGGTCACCTTCTTAGAGTTTGCATCAAAACCAAAGGAAAATTCATAAAATGAATTGATTAGATATACTAAGGCTATTTTTTAGATATAATGAATTTAAAGTTTAGCTATATTGAATTTGAAAAACATCAATGATTAAAAATAGGATTTGACATTATATACTAAGGTAATAGAGTTGAAAACTTTCTCAACAATTAAAATGAGAATTTTTATCTAGTTTTTGCTAGGAAAAAAGAAAGATTTGCAACAGCATATAATACCCGGGACTACCCTGATTTGGCTTGAGGACCATAGAGGATGCCCCTACATCTGCCTTAACATATTCCTGGAAACAATAGCACTGAGTGATTTATCCTAAAGCAGATATGTTTTTCTGTAAGAACAATATTATGAAGAGGAACAGCTTTTCTGAATAAAGACTTGGCATCGTATAAACCATCTTACCAACAATAAGCTATAAAAACAGATGTGAAATATAGAGTACAACTCTAGTGTCATAAAGCTTCTACAGTAATTGATTATTACAAGAGATCTCCCTGTACTAGAAAATGGTACACAGCCCTACAAACGACAACATGGTGTCATAAGTGAGATTGTGTGAATGGAAGTACTTTGCGTGGCCGTGGCTTGTATTTGGTATCAGGTAATGTTACTTGAGTCAGAACACGTATTAAAACATCTGTTTGTTTTCCAAGGTGATGTTTCTGCCTTTAAAATTTTATGTTTCAATTTACAGTGTATACCTTGTTGTTGTTGTTGTTTTGCGGTGTGCGGGCCTCTCACTGTTGTGGCCTCTCCCGCTGCGGAGCACAGGCTCCGGCCGCGCCGGCCGCGCAGGCCCAGCGGCCATGGCTCTCGGGCCCAGCCGCTCCGCGGCATGTGGGATCTTCCCGGACCGGGGCACGAACCCGTGTCCCCTGCATCGGCAGGCGGACTCACAACCACTGCGCCACCAGGGAAGCCCATACAATGTATACTTTTGATATGAAAGATTATGAAAGAATATGATTATGATTATGAAGAAGAATATGAATATGATTATGAAAGAATGACATAGACTTTCTGGAAGACGTAGGCTTCTTCCAGAGACGTCGGAATAGGTTCCCCACCTCTCTTTAATTTCCAGGTAATGAGTCAGGGCACTCGTGAGTTACCTCTTACTCTCAGTTTGTGTTCTGAGTACTTACTACAGGAGGGCCTCCTTAGGTATCGGTTATGGTGGCGATGATGGTGTTGATGAAGGAGAAGGAAGAACGATTCTGAGACTAACAGATAACTCTGGTCTCTGACTTTCCCTTTACCATCTTAGTTAATCCAGATACGCTATTTCAGTGGCTCACCGTCAGCGTATTCCCCTCTCCTCCCACCAAAGGGTAACCAGGAAGTATTGAGTTAAGTAGTTTTTTCTCCTTCATAACCATAGGGTATATTTGACATCTCCCAGGAAACCTAAGGCGCATAAGACTGTGTCCTATTCCTGATTCTTTGGGAATGGAGTGGACCAGTCCACTCAATGACCAAGTCCCCAAATAGCCAATATGTCTCAAACTGATTTTCATAAAGAATTCTCCTAGAGCAGTGTTTGTCAAGCCTCATAAAGCACCAGAGCCACCAATGCTCAGGCCTCATCCCCAGACATTGTGGTCCAGTTGTTCTGTGATGGGGATGGCAGGGTTTTTTTTTTTTTAAAGCTCTCCAGGAGAGTCTAATGTACAGCCAGGGCTGAGAACTGCTGTGATACGCCTTCTTATCTGCCAAATGGAAGAATAAGGATAATTTTATTAACATCTGACAAATAGATTGAACATGAAAATGGGTGCTTCTTAATAATTATTATTATTTATTCATCACCTACTCTGTTACATTATCTCTGCACTCTTGCTTTCTCATCAACTTTTTTCTTTGAGTAAATGCAGTTAAAATTAGGCAGGCTAGGACTTCCCTGGTGGCGCAGTGGTTAAGAATCCACCTGCCAATGAGAGCACACGGGTTCGAGCCCTGGTCCGGGAAGATCCCACATGCCGCGGAGCAACTAAGCCCGTGCACCACAACTACTGAGCCTGCACTCTAGAGCCTACTGCCACAACTGCTGAGCCCACGTGCCTAGAGCCCGTGCTCCGCAACAGGAGAAGTCACCGCAGTGAGAAGCCCGGGCACTGCAACGACGAGTAGCCCCTGCTCGCCACAACTAGAGAAAGCCTGCATGCAGCAACGAAGACCCAACGCAGCCAAAATAAATAAATTTATTTAAAACAAAAATCAGGCAGGCTAGTATATTAGCTACTGCTAACAAATTCAGCAGCCTGAATATTGCTGCGGAATTTCAATGGCTGATGTGTTTGTCCCAGCCTTGGGTATAAATGATACATTATTAACAGCTTGTAAAGATAACAGTTTTATCAAAAATTTATCTGCTTGAATTTTATCATTGAAGACAGGTAATTCCTGTCTATAGAAGATAAATAGTCTGTATCCTTTAAATAATTTAAGGCATATTTCACGCTAATATTCTGTGTTTGCCTAACGTTTTTCAGTGAAAAAGTGTTTACCTAATATCTTAAAGCAGGGCTATTATTAACTTAGTTCTCAAGGAAAGAAGGTTTTAAAAATACTTCTCCCTACTCTACATTTCTTTTACTGTAAGCGTGTGACAAAACCTTGGCATCTATTCCGAATAACTTTTCTGCTTCCCTTCTGCCTTTTAGTCAATGCGTATTTTATCTGAATTCTCCCCCTTTCACCTCCTTACCCTTTGGTAATCTATAGGAAACCAGACCTTACTAATTTGAGTGTTTGCTCCCCAAATTACTTGTTATTGTATTAGTTCATAATAGCTAGAGCTTGTGGAAGATTTGTATGGCTCTATGGGTTATAAAAAATGTGTAAAAGACAGGCCTCTTAAATAATGTGCAATTTTGAGAGAAACTGCAAAGATAGGGGAATTTTTTAAACACTGGCTATTGGCAGTAGATTGCTCATTATAAAAGGCTGCATGAGAGGGGACATTTTTGGCAAAGGGGAACAATTAAGTAAAATAATTCGGGAGTGGAAACCAACTGTGGACAGAGGGTTTCTTCTATTCATGTACCTATCTATTTGCCCAACATCCATCCAGATGTTGTTTTCAAAGCTAAGTTTTGTGATGCTCTAGGATGCTCAGGGGTTCTGAAACTTCAGTGTGCGTCGGACTCTCTTGGAGAACTTGTTAGTACGGAAATGGCTGGGCCCCTTCCAGAAGGTGTCAATCTTAGGTCCGGTGTGGGGCCAAGACTTTGCATTCATGAATGAGTTCCCAGGTGATGCGGATACTTCTGATTGGTTAATGAGCAAATATTAGTGGAACCCCGAAAGTTTGGGTCTGAGAGATGAGATATTGATACCATTCAGTTGAATGAAGTTGTGCCACGACTCTGTCCTGCAAGTAACCCAAATTATGTCCACCTGAAGGAACCTTTGGGGGTGGAGGGAGACCCGAAGATGGCGGAGAGGCAGTTCCCACGTTAATTCTGGGGAGATGGGTCTCCTTGCATCCCCATGCAGCGCCATATCTGCCTGGCTTCCTCTAGTCCCTGGAATTTGAGGAACTTCTGGGAACCAGTTACTGGTGTTGCAGTGCCTGGCAGTTTACCGAGGCTTCCAGAACCCTATTTGGGTGGTGGGAATTCCTCTTCCTCAGCTGCCGTCCCCATGGCCCTGTATCTATAAAGTTTCTTCCCAGCTCCACAGAATTCTACTTCCTCCTCTCCGTGGTTTACAGAGGACAGGAGTTATGGTTTCTCCTTGAATGGCCAGCTTTGTCTGGCTGCCAAAAGCCTCTCTTTTTCAGAGTCCTTAATTGGGAGTCAGCAAGACAGAGGGAGCATTCAGTGATGGTGATGGTTATTATTTTGAAGCATTAGCACCAAAGTTTGAAATTCTCCTAAGTGAATAATTTTGGGGGATCTACTTCCTGTAGTTATACAATTGGCTTTCTCATATGTGCATTGAGGTTGCCAAATCTCATATATAATCCTCATCTCCCATCAAAAAAGAAAAAAGGGTAGTTCTATTTTTGTGGAAAAAGAGGAAGGAATCCAGGAAACATTTCAGAAGACTGTTTTCTTAGCTCCTTTTCCTGGTACATATGAAATTCAAGGAGAATTTGGTCAGTTGCTAACATTACATGAGATTTTTAAAAAGTATAAAATTTAGCTTCCCTCCACTCCTCCACAAGACACTAAAAAGCTTCCAGTTTACACAGTTTAGATAAAATTATTCTACAAAGGCCTCTATTTTCTTATTCATAAGAGTTTCCATAAGAAGGTAGTGTGGAAGGGGACCTGCGTGTGCTAGGGTCCCACTCTCATTGTGTAGCTGACATAAGCTGGGTCCCAGTGTCCAAGGAGCCCACCTACACCATTCCCCTGGAATAACTAAGAAGAGCATTTGTCCAAGTCTGTTAGAAGATGAGGGTTCTATTCACCTCCAGGTGCTGTCTCTCCTCTTCCCTCTCTTTCATGGAGTTTGACATTCTAAGTTTCTGCTTTGAATCTTAGAGAAAGAAAGTAGTTTGTCTTTTTCCTGAGATTTTTACATCATTTGTCATGAGCTTCAGAGAATAGTTCAGTATAGCTCTTTTGATATCTCTATTTTTCTTTTCAGTTTCATTTGTTATTTTAAAAAGCTTCAAGATACCATTAGGAGAATCCACAGATAGTTCCTTTGGCAGAGATGGTGGTTAAAAAAATACCTTTGGCCCTGCCTCAAGTCAGTGACCTATAAATACTCCCGCTGGCTCTTCTTTCTCTTCTTTGTGACTCACTGGGATGGAGAGCTTGGCCTGATGCTGTGAGCAAAATGTTATTTTGACGAGAACCAAAATTGTAATATGTACCAGAATTGAAGACACTGATTGTGGCCTGGATGATTTCTTGTAGCCCAGACACTCATTGTCTAGATCACATCTCAAGCCTGTGCTGTGAGTGGGGCACAGGATGCCATTTCACATAATCACAGTTTTTAAATTGTACTGTACAATGGCGGTGAACATTGCCCTTACTGACCTTCAGGTATGGAAGATCCAGAGGGCTGTCTGAGATGTATATAAATGTGTATATGTATGTGTAAGGGAGCAAAGTAATGTATAGTTGGTACAGTTTTAGTGTTAACTGTTGAGATATCAGCAATATTAATGATATTTAAAATGAATTGTTTGCTCATTTGGACTAGGCACTGTGTTAAGCACTTTATGTGTATTAACTTATTTAATCCTCACAACAGCGCTATGAGGTAGATTCTGTTACTATCCCCATTTGCAGATTAAGAAACTGAGACTGAAAGAAGATAAAGAACTTTCCCATTATTTCACAGAGGGTAAATAGCAACATCAGAATTTGAACCCATATCTATCTGGCTTGAAAGCAAAGTTCTTCTGCACTTTGCTACCCTGAGGAAATTTCTGTTTGTGGTCTAACATGATCAAAGCTTGTTGATTGTGTAATGCCATTCCTTTTCCTCCCCATCTTTGGAATTTTCATATGAGAAAGGGCATGGGAGGCTGCTGCCTGCCTCTCTTCCCCTCTGTTCTAGTGTTTCACCTTCAGAGTACTTTTGTTTTTTTAAGGCACAAGAGAAATAGAAAGTAGCTCCCATCCAAGCAAAATTGGGGGACTAGATCTCATCCTTCTCAGTTTAACCAGAATATTGTATTTCCCAATAATAGATAGGAACTATTTGTATTTAATGCTATGCATTCTATGAGGGTATTATTAATCCCTTGCTTCTTCATAGGGATGCTTCCTGGAAGTGGGCTGAGACTGTTCATTCAGTAGGTTCCCAGCACCATCTGTTTTACTGACTGTTCTAGATGTCATCAGGTATTTCTGTAGAGCCGTAGTCAGCATTATAGTAACATGAAATAGCTATCTCTCTATTGTTATTACAGTAATTATTGTATGTGATTACATTAATATTAATTATTATAATTAGTTGACTGCATTAATATTAATACATAGTGTATTAATGTTGAAACTTCATATTTATTGGGTAACACATATTAAAATATTAGCCCTAATTTATAGTAACAGCATTTAAGCTGAACTTTATAGATACCTGATATCTATATATATGTATATATAAGAAAATTTTATATAATATTATGCATTAATATTGATTTCTTTTAAGGTGAAGAATGCTTTTATTTCATCTTTTGATACATCTCTGAAGAATTGTTCTTTTGGAGGCACTTTTAATTTAGAGACAGTTTGGACTATATAACATCATGATAATTCTCAAGGTGGGATCAAAAGGAATAACAAAAAGGAGCTAACATTTGAAATGTCTGGAAATAACAATAATTGCTATTTATCAAGAATTTACTGTGTGTCAGGCATAGTGCTAAACATTTTATAAACCTTTTTTCATATAAACTCTATGAGCTATAATTATTTTTATCCTTACTTACAGAAAATTGACGTTCAGAGATTAAGCATCTGGTCCAAGGGCACAAGGGCACACAGCTTCTAAGTGGTGGACCCTGGAAGCTGGGACCTTGCACATGATGCTCAATTGCTTCTTAAAACCCAAGAGTCTGTTACCCTGTACAAAAGTCTCATCTACAGTGATCAGATAGAACCACAGCAGTTGTAAGAGCTGTTGAGGCTCAGTTGATGCTTCATGTGATTATCTGGGTATTGGGCAGAGGCAAGACCATCCAAGAGGTGCAAGGCTGAGGGATGTGCCCCACTGGTGCGAACGATACGGAGAGTTAGTGCCTTTCTATTCGTGAGTGTCCTGTATCCAGGCGGGAACAGGCAGGCCATAGGTTCTGATTTAAAAGGGAAGAGAATCCAGATGGGAAGGTACTTGGCTAGTTGTATTTAAGTAAGCTCACATCTGTAAAACTGTAGAAACTGTAACTGTTTTCCCAAAGGTAGGAATGGATGGTGATCTCTCTAGTTTCGTGAATCTTTTTCCATGTGGTGGATGGGTTACAAGCAGGTATGTATTAATACCTGGAAAGGCAAGGTTGTTTCTCAAGGACTCTAGCACCAGACTGCATGGGCATGAATCCAAATTCTACCTCTTATTAGCTTTGTGGGCTTGGGCAATTTACATCATCTCTCTGTGCCTTAGTTTCCTCATCTGTAAAATGGAGAGGATAATAATAGTATCCCATCATAAAGTTGCTTGTTGTATCAATTAAATTAGATAACATATGTGAAATGCTTAGAACAAAGCTATTGTTCTAAATGTTATCACCACCACCACCATCATTGTTGCTGATGAGAAAGATGTTAAGTGGTTGGATAAAGCAGCTCAGACAGAGCCCTGACCAAATTATGAACCATTTTGAGAGTCATGAAAACAGCAGTTATGGAAATGAATGCCAGTAGCTAGAGTTGGCAAAAGGGTAACTGTCTGGCACAGTCATATACTGGTAGTGGGAGGGCAAATTGATATAATTCTTGGGAAGTCAGGAGATCTGCTATCAGAGGTTCTAAAAAGGCGCAAGCCCTTCAACCTAGTTTTGCTTCTAGAAATAATTTGACATGTGTCTAAACTGGGTACAAGGATGTTAATTGAAGATATTAAAGATAGAGATTTATGTTTATGGACATGGAAAGATGTAATAATAATAAAGTGAAGAAAAGCAAGGTACAAATACTATATATAGGAGTCTCCTATTAAAAACATAGGTCTTAGTAGATACCTCCAAATGAGTTTGTTTTTCAGTTTATTTAAAGCCAGAGGTAATAACTTAACATCCTATTCTCAGAATTGGCTTACCCTTTTTTTTTTTTTTGCTAGTTATACACAGTTTTGTCCATAAATGTCTACATATAAACTTTTCATCCAAATACTAAGAATGATGAGATCCTGCTTTTTTTTATGAGTCTTTTTTTTCTCCTGTGGCGGAGAATTATGTAGTACTATCTTTTTCATCGACATTCCTGAGGAATGCTGCAGGTTCTAATCAATACAGTAATGTTTCTCACTAACTTGGGGAAGTGCAATTTTAAAAGACTCCTCCTACCCTGAAATTTTGATGCAGTTCTAAGGGAATGAATCCTACGTATTCTATCATCGCACATCCATTGAGAATCGCTGATATGGAATAAAGATTTTTGTCACAAACGTAAGTTCTTTTGAAGGTCAAATGAGTTCTATGCAGAAAGACCTCCTATAATACTGAAGCGATATGACTGTTTGATGTTCATTTTAAATACACAATTTAGGTAAAGTCAGCCCTTGTCATTTAGAAGGAATACTGCTATTTTTAAAAAATGTTTTTATTAGCAGACCATTACTTTATTTCCTCTTTTCTCTTCTGATAATTTGGATTTATGTCCATGCAATATGGCAGCTTAAAGGACTGTGATGAAAAATTCCAAGGACATGGCATTCAGACCACTGTATCTTTTAAAAAAAAAATCTATAGTATGTGTTTTGATGCCCAACTGCTGCGTCTTTGACCTAGAATGCTGACTGCTTGTGTTAGTTGATGTTGATAGGCTTCATTCTAATATCTACTTTGAGATACAGGCAGAAATTCATTTTTATGTGTTCATGTAAAGGTTGCTGTTTTTTTGACAGGTAATGTCCAGCATGTAGCAATAAAAATGCAAGAGCCAGGTTCTTACTGTTATCTGAAAGGTCAGGAGAATTACAATGTGATGACAGACTCTTCCCATTGCTGTATAATGGAGACAGGGATCTTTAACATGCCCCAACGCGAAAACATTAGACATCAAGTCTTGGGACATGTCTGTTTCTATTAGGTGAGCTATGCTCATAAGAGGGGCAGCCCCCAACTTAGAAACTGACTCTTCTCTAAAAATCGAGTTAACTGTAGATAACATTTTCCCAGAAAATCAGTGTTACAAATCAGGGATCAGTGAAAGTTTTCTGTAAAGGGCCAGATTGTAAATAGTTTAGCTTTTGTGGGCTATGCAGTCTCTGTTGCAACTACTTAACCTCTGCTGTTGTAGCAGGAAGCAGCTCTAGACAATGTGTAAATAAATGGGTGTGTGATTGTGTTCCAATAAAACTTTATTTATAAACACAGGCAATGAACCAGATTTAGTTTGTCAACACTTGTTATAAATGACCATTCATTTCCCAGACCAGATCACAGAAATTTGTTTATCTTGTAAGTTGTCAATGCATTGTGCATATACAACAATACTATTTTTTTTAATTAATTTTTTAGTTATAATAATGCTAGTACACTCACAACAAACAGAAGTTCAGGACCAAATGGCTTCACTGGTGAATTCTACCAAACATTTAAAGAAGAATTGATACTAATCCTTCTCAAACTCTTCCCAAAAATTAAAGAGGAGGGAATACTTCCAAACTCATTTTACGAGGCCAGCGTTACCCTGGAACCAAAACCAGACAAGGACAGCACAAGAAAGGAAAATTACAAGCCAGTATTTGTGATGAACAGAGATGCAAAAATCCTCAACAAAATATTAGCCAACCGAATTTCAGCACTGTCATACACAATGATCAAGAGTGATTTATTCCAGGGATGCAAGGATGGTTCAACATCTGCAAATCAATTAATGTGATACTTACATTTAAAAAAATGAAGGATAAAAATCATATGATCATCTCAATAGATGCAGAACACACAAAATTCAACATCCATTTGAGATTAAAAGTCTCAACAAAGTGGGTATAGAGGGAACATAGCATAACATAATAAAGGCAATATATGACAAGCCCACAGTTGACATCATTCATACTCAATGGTGAAAAGCTAAAAGCTAACCCTCTAAGATCAGGAACAAAACAGGATTCCCTATCCTGCCACTTGTTTTCATCATAGTATTGGAAGTCCTAACCAGAAAAATAAATAAAAGGCATCCAAGTTGGCAAGGAAGGGAAACAGTCACTATTTGTGGATGACATTGATTTTATATATAGAAAACCGTAAAGACTTCACTAAAAAACTATTAGAACTAATAAATGAATTCAGTAAAGTTGTAGGGCACAAAATCAGTATGTGGAAATCTGTCGTGTTTCTATACACTAATACTGAACTATCAGAAACAGAAATTAAGAAAATAATCCCATTTACAATTGCATGAAAAAGAATGAAATACCAAGGAATAAATTTAACCAAGGAGGTAAAAGACTTGTACACTGAAAACTATACGACACTGATGAAAGAAATTGAAGAAGACATAAATAAATGAAAAGATATTCTGTGCTTATGGATTGGAAGAATTAATATTGTTAAAATGTCCATATGACACAGAACAATCTACAGATTCAATGCAATCCCTATGAAAATTCCCATGGAACTTTTCACAGACATGGAACAAGTAATTTTAAAATTTGCGTGGAACCACAAAAGACCTTGAATAGCCAAAGCAATCTTGAATAAAAAGAACAAAGCTGGAGGCATTATGCTCCCTGATGTCAAAATATATTACAAACCTATAGTAATCAAGACAGCATAGTATTGACGTAAAACCAGACACATAGATCAGAGGAACAGAACTGAGAGCCCAGAAATAAATCCATACATATAGTCAATTAATTTATGACAAAGGAGCCAAGAATATACAATGGGGAAAGACAGTCTCTTCAATAAATGGTGATGGAAAAACTGGACCTTAACATAATAAAGGCCTTATATGACAAGCCCACTCAATGGTGAAAAGCTGAAAGCTTTTCCTCTAAGATCTGGAACAAGACAAGGATGGCCACTCTCACCACTTTTATGCCCAGTCTTGCCACAGGCAAAAGAATGAAACCGGACCACTATCTTACACCATACACAACGATTAACTTAAAATGGATTAAAGGCTTTAATATAAGACCTGAAAGTATAAAACTTCTAGAAGAAAGCATAGGCAGTAAGCTCCTTGACATCATTCTTGGTTTTGATTTTTTGGATTTGACCCCAAAAGGAAAGGCAAGGAAAGCAAAAGTAAGCAACTGGAACTACATCAAGCTAAAAAGCTTCTGCACAGTAAAGGAAACCATCAACAAAATGAAAAGACAACTTGCTGAATGGGAGAAAATATTTGTAAATCATATGTCTGGTAAGGGGTTAATATCCAAAGTATATAAATATCTCATATAACTCAACAAC
The DNA here is from genome assembly GCF_000442215.2 of Lipotes vexillifer. Taxonomy (NCBI): domain Eukaryota; kingdom Metazoa; phylum Chordata; class Mammalia; order Artiodactyla; family Lipotidae; genus Lipotes; species Lipotes vexillifer. The sequence continues at coordinate 2,899,999 of NW_006791811.1, forward strand.
AAAAAAACCAAACTACCCCATTTAAAAATGGGCAGAGGATCTGAATTGACATTTTTCCTAAGGAGATGTTCAGATGGCCAATAGGTACATGAAAAGATGCTCAAAATTACTAATCATCAGGTAAATGAAAATCAAAACCACAATGACATATCACCTCACAACTGTTAAAATAGCTAATATCAAAAATACAAGAAATAACCAGTGTTGCTGAGGATGTGGCAAAAAGGGAACCCTGTGCACTGTTGAGGGGAATGCATTGATAAATTGGTGCAGCCACCATAGAAAACAGTATGGAAGCTCTGTAAAAAATGAAAAATAAAACTACCACATGATCCAATATTTCCACTTCTGAATATTAATCCAAAGAAAAGGAAACCACTAACTCAAAAAGATATATGCACCTCCATGTACATTATTTACAATTGCCAAGATATGGAAACAACCTAAGTGGCTATCAGTGGATGAATGGATAAAGATGTTGTACACGTATACAATGGAATACTATTCAGTCACACACACAAAAAAGAAAATTGCCATCCATCAACATGGATGGACCTAGAGGGCATTATACTAAGTGAAATGAGTCAGACAGAGAAAGATAAATACCATATGATCTCACTTATATGTGGAATCTGAAAAAAAAAAAGAAAAAAGAAAAAAAAACCAAGATCATAGAAAGAGACCGGTGGTTGCCAAGGATAGGGGGCTTGGGTAGGCAAAATGGGTGAAAGGGGTCTAAAGGTACAAACTTCAGTTATAAATTAAATATGTCATGGGGATGTAATGTACAACACGGCAACTATAGTTAATAATACTGTATTGGATATTTGAAAGTTGCTAAGAAAGTAGATCTTAAAGTTCTCATCACAAGAAAAAAATTCTGTAATTATGTATGGTGATGAATGTTAACTAGACTTATTGTGGTGATCATTTCACAATATATACAAATGTCAAATCATTATGTTGTATACCTGAAACTAATATAATGTTTTATGTCATTTATATCTGAAAAAATGCCAGTATGCATCTAAAAGCAACAAACTTCTACTTACTACTTCCTAGACTTGTACCCTAATATAACTGCTTATTTCTCCTTTAGATATGTTTTCTGCATATTGCCTTCAAATCTCAACGTCAAGCCTTTTATTGCTGTTTCCTAATTTATTAGTTTTAGGCATCCATTGGCTTTCTGCTAAGATAGGTGAGAATTTAGTTCCCTGATATTCTCATGTGCCCATTCTTCTCTACACACAATGTAATTGTTATTTTTTGTTTCTCTACTTGTTACTGAAATAATTATTCATACCAAGAAGTTCACTTCTTAAGTACACAGCTTGATGGCTTTTCACTAACAGAATCTTTTAGATTCCCTATTTTGTAAAATTAGGACCTTAACTCTCCTGCATTCCCCACCTCTTTTTACTTTTGTGGAACAAGGCTCATAGAATTTCCTTTCTGTAGCTTTCTGTTTTCATGGAATTTCCAAATGCTGTGTTTTCTCCTGCCCTTTAATCACAACTTCAGTTTTGTGATTCCCGCAACAGAGTTTACTTCTGTGTAAAGTAAACTGTGCCCTTTTTCCCCAGGCCCTCCTCCCCAGGGTCCTTCGTCCCTCTGCTCTTTAGGCCTGCTGCTCACCTGTCCTTTGGGCGTTTCCTGCTTCAGATCTACTGGTTCAACAAAATCATCCTGGCTTCATTCAATGGCCACTCCTTCGTTCTGCTTGTACGTATCTTCACTTACCTTTCTACAAAAAGGTGTCTAGGGCCTAACTTTGTGTTTGAGTGTTCGAAGATGTTTTTATTCTATTCTTATATTGGATTGATTATCAGGATGGACATAGAATTCTAAGATGAATGTCATTTTCCTTTGGTTCCATTCTTAGGGATTGGGAGGGTGACTGGTAAGAATGGGGTAGAGGGAAAGATTGACTTTTCAGTGGGAATGTGATTTTTCTTCATTCAGTCTTCCAGCCTCCCGAAAAGTCTAATTCTTACTCCTTTGTGATTTCTATTCCCCTTAGAGGACCAGTTTTCCTCTTTTCTTCTTTTTATATGAAGGCACATTTTGTGATGACTTCAAATTCTGAAATTACATCATGGTTTTATGAGAAATGAGAATATTTTCTGATTCATCCTCTATTTAATTTTTAATTTAAAAAGTAATTTTTAATTAACAGGATTTTTTTCTTGCTTGCTCATTCTCCTTTTTCTATAGCATTCTTTTCTTGTTTTATGGATATATTTTCTTGACTCATTGGGATATTTGAGGTTCTCTTCTATTGCCTGTTTTATTTGTATTTTCTTTAAGACCTTTTTTCTCCCATTTATTTATCTTGTTTGTGTTCTTCCGTGTTGGAGGTTTGCCTCATTTATCATGTTTATCCATTCATATCGAAGAGTGACGCCATTATCCAGCGGCTTTGTGATTCTCTTAATGTGAGCTTTATGTGGAGTCTTTTTCTCTGAGGCATTCCAATTTCTTCATTGAAGATTGGTGTAAATTTCTTTTTGGGGCAGGGATGGGTTGGGGAGCAGGGACAAGGTCTGGCATGAGGGAAAGAAGATGTTAGCTGGCAGGATGGAGGGGCCACATGGTTGGGGTAAGTGATTGGTTGTTGCATATACAGGCTTTCAAATAATTTCTTTTTCCTGCCCCTCATCTCACTCTCATCCTTTGTCCTACAAGGAATCTCAGGTGTTTTGCCAAGTTCTGCAAGGTCATTTGGGTCCTTTCCATGGATTTCCTCATTGTGGACTATTCTGCCATATTTCATTATCACTCTTCCATCTTTTTTCTGACTTCTAGACTTGTTTGGATCTCTTACCTGCGCAGGGCCCTTTAAATTTAAAAAAATGTTGTGGATTTATGTGATTTTTAATCTTTTAACTCTCATTTTAGTGGGGTTGATTGAGAGAGAGACAACCAACTTGTGTGGTCAATCAAAAGTCACAATATTGTTTTCTACACCTGTAGTTTGAATTGCTTTTAGACAATATTTTATTCTTCTGTCCATTTAATATCTGTATATGGATTGGCCTGCCAACTTGGCCTTCATCCGTGTGAGAATTAATTGGAACTCAGGATTCTAGGACCATATTTCTAGACTACATTATAACATTCCCCCTTCTACTTCCCTCTTCTTAATCCCTCCTCTTATCTTGTGTGATGCTTGGCAGAAACTCAGGGGGCTGGAGGAGGTCGCTCCTTATTCATTAGTCAGCCAGAAGCTGTCGGTCGCTTCTGAGATGATTTCTACTCCTTCCTTGGCCCGTATCC